>NC_041398.2:47263828-47541328 GCF_900747795.2 Erpetoichthys calabaricus
AACCTGCCTTTTTAGATAGATAGATAGATAGATAGATAGATAGATAGATAGATAGATAGATAGATAGATAGATAGATAGATAGATAGATAGATAGATAGATAGATACTTTATTAATCCCGATGGGAAAGTATGTAATTGGTTGTTCAGCCGGTGGTAGTATCAGGTGCACATAATGATAATAATAGCAGAGAAAAAGGTTCCCATAGATATGACTTTGAAGGCATGGACATCGCAGTGGTGGGATAAAGGGTAATAATTACCAAGGGCCAACTGGGAGGAGGGGCCCTCAAAGCCTGCAATGAAAAGGACGTATGATAGACATGGATCAAGAGGAAGGGGCCCTCAGAAACTGCTGATGTATTGGGCCCAGAGTTCTGTGCTTACACCCCTGTCTGAAGGTGGCACACCAGCATGAGTATATCAGGAAATATAAGCTTGTTGGGGTTTATGACATAAAATATCATGAGAGAATCAAAACTGTTCCACAAAACAAAAAAACATTCAATCAACAGTGGATCTATTGTCAAAAATGTTCTCAGTTACTTGGAGGGCTTTCAGGTGTTACCTGAGGTGCTTTTGTTTTAAACCACCTGTTGCCTCAGTTTCTTACTATGGCTTTAGATAACTCCTTGGTTATATTGTTCAGCTCCCTTTTGTTATTGAGTCTTTATAAATTGTCTTTGGTCTTTCGACCATTTTTATTTGATTTCCTAGTGTTTGACTTTTGGCTATTTTTTGAATTTGCTTTTTTACAGTAAGTTTCTCTTGGGTTATTTTTTACTTCTTCTTTAATTAGTATTTGGAGTATTATTTAGCAATGTTGTTTTTGGAATTATTCTTTCATTTTTTTTTATATTTTTTTTAATTTGGATATTTTTGGTTTGTTTTTTATTTTTATTTAATTAATAAATGTAATTAAATAACTACTTCTTTGCTTCATGGTGGTACAGTGGTAACTCCACTGCATTGCAGTAAGGAGACAAGAGTTCATGTCATGGGTCATTCCTGCAAAGAGTTTACATGTTCTCCCCTTGTCAGGTTGGGTTTCCTCCAGGTATTCCAGTTTCCTCCCACAGTTCAAAAACATGCACATTAGGTGGATTGGCAATGCTAAATTGCCCTAGTGTGTGTGTATGTCTGAGTGTGTTTAGTCTGCTATGGACTGGCCCCCTGTCCGGGGATTGTTCCTGCCTTGAACCTTATGCTTGCTGGTTTAGGCTCCAGTCCCCCACAGTCCTGCTCTGGGTTAAGCAGGCTTTGAAAATGGTATGTTAATATCTACTTCTGTTCTCTGGGTCAGAGTTTTGATGGTTTCTTACTTCTTTATGGGCTTTGCTGGTATTTCTGGGCTTTTTGAGTGTTTAGGCTTTAAGCCCCATTTGAGGCTTAAGGTCTATATCATAACAGACAGACTGTTCAGTCAGACAACTAACAACTAAGTACAACAGTAATACTGAATAAGTGGAAATATGTTCGGATTCAGCGGGTTGGAAAATGGATGGATGGATGGATGTCAGCCTAATCCTATTAAGTCAATGAAAAACAAGAACAGGATAGTGAAGTGCTGGAAAATATGAGACAAGCACCAGTTGATGTTGATTAGACTAGCAGGAAATTTCTAAAATATCCATAAATTTCTGCACACCAGTGTAGTGGTGTATGGTTAGTTTCAATAGCAATGACAAAACAATGTTGTTTTTTTTTTTTAAATATACCAACATATTAACATTGTTGCTACTCAAATGCTTCCCTTCTTTAAAGTAGTATAATGACCTGTAAGTACTATTTTTAGTAAGGCAGGAATGTTATATAGTTGTTTGAGGCATATGAAAGTAAGTTTAGTTTAATAGACACCCGATCTCAATCAAGTATTTTGCGTTTATGTGAAGCAAGCTACTCATAGAGAGAAACCACTGCCAGCCATTGGCTACAATTGTTGTTACACATCTGAGTGATGATTGACTTACACTCCTGTGCCACACTTTCAGCACCATGTTGAATCTATGTGCCGACAAATGTAAGTTCCTTGTTGTTAACCCAAAGCCTGACTCAGGCTTGGAATTCTATGTAATTACAGTTAGCCCAAGTCAGACTTGGGATGATAAGAAATAATCCTTTTTACAGTGTTAAGCCTGAGCAACCCTTGGGACGGTATTCTGCTGTCATTTAGTGAATAAAACAGGCCCAAGGAGAGGGGGGTGCAGCCGGTACATCGCTCCGGGGCCTATGAAGCTCAAGGGGGCCCATGAAACCCAACGTGTCCCATAATTTGTATTATAATTTGAGCATTTATTTATTTAATTCATTTTTATTGTATTTTTTAAAATTTTGCAAGTCTGTCTAGTTTCAAAATTAAAAAGGCAAATGGGTCACAGGATACTTAGCAGCGGTCAACAGTTTACGACGTAAGAGACATTCATGAAGGCCGCCCTGGGAGAGAAGTCACGTGGTCAACAAGGGTATTCCCCACTTGGTGGGAAGTGACGAGGAGAAGGGGGTTCCGGGCGCAGTGAGAAAAAAGTCATCAGCCGGCAAACAAGTATGTCACGTTCTGAGACACGAGGGCCTACACATCTTCTTTGCACCGGGGCCCAGATTTTCTCTCAGCGGCCCTGAGATAAAATAACATTAAACTGCAACAAATTATGAATATTTCTATGCATTTTGCCATCAGCCTTCATCCAAAGCACAACTGGGTGTGTAAATGAGAAACTGTAAAGCCAGTTTTAGAATTAACTGAAAATTAACTGATAGTTGAATCAAGCGACAGTGACAACAAAGTGGACTGGTCATCAGACATTGGCAAAGATAGTGAAACTGATGCACTGTATGCCCAGTAAATTCACTCACCTGAAGGTTCACCGTTTTGCAAGGAGGCACATGGCAAAACGGCAAAATGATTGTGACTAAGTGTAAGACAAGAAAGACCTTTGCCTCCAAAGCCCTCATTCATGTCAGGGAAAATGTGGAAGTCACCAAGCCTTGAAATTTAGAAGCCTACATAACACAAAGTGCTCCTCGATCGTGAAGATCAGGCATTGTCAACCCTCTCTTGCACTAGCAACAAAAAGAAATAATACCAGAAAAGTGCAAAAAGAAACACACCTCTACTGTCCCAATTGCAACATCAGGCTTTGCATTGATGACTGTGTCAAAACATATCACACAAAGGATGTGTACTAAACCTGCAACAGTACAGCAGTGGACACTAGACATACTGTATCTTTTCTACTGTGTTTATGTTGATGTTTTTATATTTACATGTTTATGTTACACGTAATAACATTTTTTCTGGTTGAAAAAAATGTAACATTTTTGACAAATTTTTCCTCATAAACATTACATTAAGGAGGCTACATGAGGGAAAATGGGGGATTAGGACTATATTAGATAAATGGTCAGTAATAAATATGTTAGGCTGCATTGAACAGAATGTTTGTAGAGCATTTTGTATTCTTCACATTTAAAAAAATGTTATAAAGATTTTTTTTGACAAATTGCATTAGCTTTTTAGGGAATCAAAATGAATTTATATTTTTAACAATTTTAAAAACATTAAGTGAGAACCTTTTATGTTCTGATTATATCAGTCACATAAGAACGTCTTCATTTTTCAACTTATTTAACCCAACAACTTATTTAGCTATTTCTTAAAAGAATTTGTGTCTGCTTTAACTATATATATATATATATATATATATATATATATATATATATATATATATATATATATATATATATATATATATATATATATTGTAGCTGCCGAGGTGTAAGGCGTTGTCAAGCACGGGTAAAACGTGCGTCGAAAGAAATCTCACAGTCCAAAAGTTTGTTTTAAAATATTTAGTGAAAGTTAAAAAGCAAATAATCCACACAAGAATAAAAGAAAAAATAGTTTCACACGTAGAATAAAAGGCAACAAAAAGGAAAAAATGTATCTTCTATAAACTTAGGTTTTATTGAGAAACTTTAGCTATTTCTATACTTAAAAGTTCTTAATTTCTTCTTCTATACACCTTAAGCGTATGGTACATCACTTTAATAAACAAGTTTTCTTTACGTGTCACTTCACACATTCAAAGAGCCTGTAGGCCATCAAGCACGGTCACGTGCACGATCACGAGCACGGTTAAAAAACGTATGCCTCTACACCTTACACATGGCAAGGCTGTCACTAACTAACTGAAGAATAATGTTTACTCAAAGCTGTTAGAAATGGCAAGAATATACCAATACAATAGTACCCACGGGGGGCCATAGGAACCTCCCATAGTTTATGCATTGTCATCTAGTAAGATATTTATGAATCTTATATAACTAGGGAAATGGCTCTCACATATATATATATATATATATATATATATATATATATATATATAAATATATATATATATATATACTGGTATAATATTAATAATAATAAATTACATTTATATAGCGCTTTTCTCAGTACTCAAAGCGCTATCCACACAGGGAGGAACTGGGAAGCGAACCCACAATCTTCCACAGTCTCCTTACTGCAAAGCAGCAGCACTACCACTGCGCCACCTGTGAGGATAAGATATTATTATGAAAATATGACATCTAATGCAAAGTAATATAATAAATAACAGACTGATACCAGTTTGATAGATAGAATTATTACAATTACAATTAGGGCACAGTTTTATGTTTTCCATCAGCCTAGGATTGCATTTTTGGCAGAGAAGAATAGCAAGGACAGCCTCCAGCTGTGGTCCTCCTGGAATTTCCTGTACTCTTGGTAAAGACATTGTTTACTGCCCCATCCTGTTCTTTATTGTACAGGGACTTGGATATGATATTGATACTATAAAGTATTCATGTCATAACAAAAAAAAATCTTTGTTTAATTACAAGAAAGATTTAAAATCTTTTAAACAGACGAAACTGTGGTTTTCTCTACATTATTTCTTTTGCAGTGGTGAAACTGCAGCTTTCTTGAGGACTATACAATACAATACAATACAGTTTATTTTTGTATAGCCCAAAATCACACAGGAAGTGCCGCAATGGGCTTTAACAGGCCCTGCCTCTTGACAGCCCCCCAGCCTTGACTCTCTAAGAAGACCAGGAAAAACTCCCAAAAAAACCTAGTAGGGAAAAAATGGAAGAAACCTTGGGAAAGGCAGTTCAAAGAGAGACCCCTTTCCAGGTAGGTTGGGTGTGCATGACTGCTGTATTGGCCATAACATTAATGGTGTATTGGGAGCTACACCCTCATCAAAGCTTTTGATTTACTAGTCAATTTACATTTTATTTTTACTTATTGTGATTATATTAAAGAAGTAACCTAAATAATGAGATTTTGCAAACAATTAGTTAAAAGAAGGGTCCATGACAGTATTGTGGAGCCGATGAGGAATGAGGATGAGAAGTATTTGCTATTCTGATAAATCTGGAATTACAGTGTTTGCTGCTCTGGACTGAAAGGAGCACTTTGAAGTGGTTTGGGTAGCTAATTAGGATGACTTACAGACAATTCCTATCAAAGATGTACTGTTTGATGGAAACCAAGGGCATGCTGTGAGGTATTATTCAGCTTCTTTAGTCTGGAACTCCCCAGGAGTTTATAGAGACGGTTTCTGGAAAATGGAAATGCTATGTTTATTACAAGTCTTATTAGAATAAACTGGTACATGAGATGAGAACAGTTGACATAAAAATACGTAGATTACTATCTGCTAGAAGAAGCAGTAATATCTTTCAAAATCAAACTTATTAATGAGAAAATAATGAAAGACAAAGGATGTTAACTCTTATATACTTAAAACTAAATTCACTGAAACCACAATATAAACCAATAAACAACAGAGTTTCTATATGTAAGAATGAAATTCACCTATAATATTTTCCCATAATTACCCAAAAAGGAAATGAAAGTAAGAACAGAGTTACTGAATCTATTAAAGAAATCAGAGGAAAATATGCTGTTCTGTTTCTGTTGTGATTCTTAACAACAGAATATAGAACATAAGAATATATTAAATTTAACAAATGAAAGGAGACCATTCAGTCCATTGCACTCTTTTTTATTAATTAATAGCTAAGTTGTCTCATTATCTCATCCTGACACTTCTTAAAAGTTTGGGTTTTTTTGCTCAAACTACATGTCTCAGAAGTTGGATGCTCCCACAACTCTTTGCATAAAGAAGTTCTTCCCCTTCCCCTTAATTTCCACTAGTGTCTTCGAGTATGAAATTTGCCATTTAGCTGGATCTAATTTATCAATGCCTTTGAGAATTTTTGAGAAATGCTTTATAGTATGAACTTCAGTTGGAGACAAGAGTATTTTAGTAACATTAATACATATTATATTTTTTAAGCTTCATGCCTTAGTGAACTGAGTATGACCTCTGAGAGCCACATGATTGATTATGTTGAGAATTTAAGGATAAACAAGCATAATCCTGAATAACAAAAATGCATATTCATTCCAAAAAATACACTGTTAATCTGTTTTTAAATTAAAAAAAAAAAAAGATTTAGAGTTGTAATGTTTGGACACAACCACAAAGAAGCTATTCGCTTCAGTAGGCATCAACTTATACTAGAGGTGGACTGTAGTTTGAGCATTATGACAGAATGTTCTGCACTAATTTATTGTGATTTCATTTGTCCTCTAGCTGATGAAGGCTGTACATGAAGAATGTCCCAATATTACTCGTATTTACAGCATTGGCAAAAGCTATTTGGGACTTAAAATGTATGTCATGGAGATTTCTGACAATCCTGGAAAACATGAATTAGGTAAGTGGATTCTGCAGCTTTAATTATTTAGATCTTCATGACTCACTTGTTTAAAGAAAGCAGGTTAGCCACTTCACTTTTTCTGAAAAAAAGTAAAACTTATTTTGGACTTTCAGTAGGCTCTCTAGTATGTTTATTTTTTTGTTTGTTTGTTTGCTTTGCTTTTAATAAACTTTTTTTGTTTTGAACAATCTATGAATTAAGCTGAGGTTCAAACTGTTGCTAAAGACCATCTTATAAACAACACTCTAAGACTGTGTTGTCCCTCAACAACTCAGAGAAATGGCAAGGACTAGAAGAATTAGACATAGTCAAAACAACATGCCAAATTTGTAACCTAAAGAATATCCCACATATTTCGTCATGCCCAAAACACTAAAACTTAAACTTAAGTCAGAAAGAGAAGTCAAATGCACCTGGAATAACACACTCAAACTTATTCACAATTGCACAAAGTTTTAACTAAATCTTGGATAATGCGTAAATAGACGGGGTCAACATCAATCCTGTCGCTTTTGATGAAGTAAAAAGTGGCAAACACCCAGGCCTCTAAAGATAGATAGATTGAAGTTTATTTGCTCCTGGGGGAAATTTGGCTTTTTACAGAAGCTCATTAAATAAACACATAGTGTGGCATAGGCACTATATAGGCATCGACCCAACACAGACTGACAACTGAGGCACAGGTAAAAATAAACAAAAAGATTTTATTCTGTCTTCAGCCGTGGGGCACGTCTTCCCCGTGTCCGACAGGCCCTACACAATCCCAAAAACACCAAAAGAAAAACACCCAAAAACACACTCTTCTTTCCCCTCCACTCCTCCCAGGCAGCTTTGTTGTCCTTGTCGTCCTCGTCGTCCTTGTTGTCATCATCATCATCATCATCATCATCATCATCATCATCCTCCTCCTCCTCCTCCTCCTCCTCCCAACTCTGGCACCTCGAGTAGTGGCTGTAGGCTCTTCTTATAGCCACCCGGAAGTGTTTCAGGTGATAATAAACCTAATTCAGGCTGCACTTCCGGGTGTGGCTGCATTCCAGCCCACAGGGGCTCGTTAAGCTGTGCAGCTCCTTTTGGTGTTGGCCATGCCTGTGGCCCCGATGTAACCCAGGAGGGTTGCCATCACCCGTTTCGGGGTACGGTCCCAGTGTCAAAGGGTATGAAGTTGGGTAGGTAGATTAAAAATATATATATGTATGCACTCATTATGATCTGAACACACACCAGAATGACTAAAAAGAAACTTCTGACTTGGCTGTCGCAGTGAGGCATTATGCAGACATATTGCTGTTGGTAGAAACGAGTCACAGTAGCATTTCCTGAAGCACTTCTGCTAAATGATTCATTGGCTGGAAGTATTCAGTGTTAGTGTGTCAGAGAGAACGTAAGATCTTCATGGAAATACAACAATGCAAATGGCGGCACCCATAAGAAACAACACAAAAATCTTTTAGCTTTTGGTGGAGAAAAACTCATAGCGTCTTTGGATTGCTTGGGGTGAAAAACACATAACTAGATGCATATCTTGTTATAAAAAGTCAGGAATTCCTTCAAAAAAATGACAACAACAAAGACCAAATCTCAAACAAGAAATAGCTGCCAAAAATAAACATTGCACAGTTCCAGATCTCCTTGGAATACTGGCCTCTAACTAAATTTAGAGAATACAATTTGTTTGTAGTTTGTATTTTTGTTTTAGAAATGAATCCAACACTTGGATCACCAGGACATGACACATTGCCCCCTTTCACAGGTGGACTGAGACATACTGTATTATGTGACTTCTGTGTCACCTGTTTGGCAACGGGTATAGAAACCTGTTAGCAATATGGCTGCAGCCATGCAAAACATCAACACAAAATGGTGTCACCAGAATCTTCTTCTTCTTCTTTCAGCTGCTCCCGTTAGTGGTTGCCACAGCGGATCAACTTCTTCCATATCTTTCTGTCCTCTGCATCTTGTTCTTTTACACCTATCACGTGCATGTCCTCTTTTTCTCTTGCCTGGCAGATCTATCCTTAACATCCTTTTCCCAATATACTCAGCATCGCTCCTCTGCACATGTCCAAACCAATGCAATGTCACCTCTCTGACTTTGTCTCCCAACCGTCCAACTTGAGCTGACCCTCTAATGTACTCATTTCTAATCCTATCCATCCTTGTCACACCCATTGCAAATCTTAGCATCTTTAACTCTGCCACCTCCAGCTCTGTCTCCTGCTTTCTGGTCATTACCACCGTCTCCAACCCATATAACATAGCTGGTCTCATTACCATCCTGTAGACCTTCCCTTTCACTCTTGCTGATACCCATCTGTCACAAATTACTCCTGACACGCTTCTCCACCCATTCCACCCTGCCTGCACTCTCTTTTTCACCTCTCTTCCACACACCCGATTACTCTGTACTGTTGATCCCAAGTATTTAAACTCCTCCACCTTCGCCAATTCTACACCTTGTATCCTCACCATTCCACTGACCTCCCTCTCATTTACACACATGTATTCTGTCTTGTTCCTACTGACCTTCATTCCTCTCCTCTCTAGAGCATGTCCCCACCTCTCCAGGGTCTCCTCAACCTGCTCCCTACTATCACTACATATCATAATGTCATCAGCAAACATCATAGTCCATGGGGACTCCTGTCTAACCTCGTCAGTCAACCTGTCCTCACCATTACAAATAAGAAAGAACTCAGAGCCGATCACTGATGTAATCCCACCTCCAACTTGAATGCATCCATCACTCCTACCGCAGACCTCACCACTGTCACACTTCGCTCATACATATCCAGTACAACTGTTACGTACTTCTCTGCCACTCCTGACTTCCTCATACAATACCACAGCTCCTCTCGAGGCACCCTGTAATATGCTTTCTCCAAGTCCACAAAGACGCAATATAACTCCTTCTGGCCTTCTCTATACTTCTCCATCAACATCCTCAGAGCAAACATTGCATATGTGGTGATCTTTCTTGGCATGAAACCATACTGCTGCTCACTAATCACCACCTCACTTCTTAACCTAGCTTCCACTACTCTTTTCCATAACTTCATGCTGTGGCTCATCAATTTTATTCCCCTGTAGTTACTGCAGTCCTGCACATCCCCCTTATTCTTAAATATCGGCACCAGTACACTTCTTTTCCTCTCCTCAGGCATCCTTTCACTTTCCAATATTCCATTAAACAATCTGGTTAAAAACTCCACTGCCATCTCTCCTAAACACCTCCATACTTCCACAGGTATGTCATCTGGACCAACTGCCTTTCCATTTTTCATCCTCTTCATAGTTGTCCTTACTTCCTCCTTGCTAATCCGTTGCACTTCCTAATTCACTATTTCCAGATCATCCAACCTTCTCTCTCTCTCATTCTCTTCATTCATCAACCTCTTAAAGTACTCTTTCCATCTGCTCAACACACTCTCCTCACTTGTGAGAATGTTTCCATCTTTATCCTTTATCACCCAACCTGCTGCACATCTTTCCCAGCTCACTCCCTCTGTCTAGCCAATCGGCACAGGTCCTTTTCTCCCTTCTTAGTGTCCAACCTCTCATACAACTCATCAAAGGCCTTTTCTTTAGCCTTCGCCACCTCTCTCTTCACCTTGTGCCTTATCTCCTTGTACTATTGTCTACTTTCTGTATCTCTCTGACTATCCCACTTCTTATTCGCCATCCTCCTCCTCTGTATACTCTCCTGTACTTCCCCGTTCCACCACCAGGTTTCCTTTTCCTCCTTCCTCTGTCCAGATGTCATGCCAAGCACCCTTCTTGCTGTCACCCTTACTACATCTGCTGTAGTTTCCCAACTGTCTGGAAATTCTTCACTACCACCCAGTGTCTGTCTCACCTTCTCCCTAAACTCAACCATGCTGTCTTCCTTTTTCAACTTCCACCATTTAATCCTTGGCTCCAAGGATCCTACCATCAAATGCTGCTTAACTACACTTTCCCCTGCCACCACTTTGCAGTTTTAAATCTCCTTCAGATTGACTCTTCTGCATAGGATGTAATCCACCTGCTTGTACGTCGCCCTATGTTCCTCCCTCTTCTTAAAATACATATTCACCACAGCCATGTTCATCCTTTTGGCAAAATCCACTATCCTCTGACCTTCTTCATTCCTCTCCTTGACATCATACCTACCCATCACCTCCTCGTCTCCTCTGTTCCCTTCACCAACATGCCTACTGAAATCCACTCCAATCACCACTTTTTGTCCCTTGGGTACACTGCTCATCACTTAATCCAACTCACTCCAAAAATCTTCTTTCTCATCCATCGCGCACCCAGCTTGCGGGGCATATGCACTAACAACATTCATCATCACACCTCCAATTTCCTACTTCATAATCATCACTCTGTCTGACAATCTTTTCACCTCCAAAACACTCTTGACATACTGTTCCTTCAGAATAGCGCTTACCCCATTTCTCCTCCCATGGAGTGGAGTGGTGGCTCTGAGGCTAGGGAGCTGCACTGGCAATCGGAAGGTTGCCGGTTCGAATCCCGTAAATGCCAATATGGACTCTGCTCTGTTGGGCCCTTAAGCAAGGCCCTTAACCTGCAATTGCTAAGCGCTTTGAGTAGTGAGAAAAGCACTATATAAATGCAAAAAATTATTATTATTATTATATTATGATAGAACAATTTGAATCCACCTCCGATCCACCTGGCTTTACTCCCCTTCCATTTAGTCTCTTACACACACAATATATCAACCTTCCTTCTCTCCATCATATCTGCTAACTATCTCCCCTTACCAGTCATACTGCCAACATTCAAAGTTCCTACCCTCAGTTCCACTCTCTTTACCTTCCTCCTCTCCTCCTGCCTCCAGACACATCTCCCCCCTCTACTTCTCCTTCTTCGGCCAACAGTAGCCCAATTTCTGCCAGCACCCTGTTGGCTAACAGTACTGGTGGAGGTCATTGTTAACCCGGGGCTCAACCGATCCGGTATGGAAATTTGCATTGTTTTGTCCGCATATTGATTTGGCAAAATTTTATACCGGATTCCCTTCCTGACATAACCCTCACCATTTATCCAGGCTTGAGTCTGGCACAAAGAAACACACTGGCTTGTGCATCCCCCGTGCCTGGGTTATGTGAATAATGATTTTAAAAAAAAACATGAGAAATTTGGATGCAAAATTTTTAAAAAGTGAAAGAAAGTGTTTCCACACATTTAAAACTAGAAATTCATAGTAATGTCTTTTCCTATGTCCCTCAAAGTTAATCTACAGTGGATGTGTTTTTCTGGATGGAAAAAGGCAAGCGACAATGGCTCAATGAAAACTTTTAGCAGCGATCAGAAGAAAAGGGGTCTTTAGGCCGACCTAGTTTAATGCCTAACACCAGAAATAACAAGATATTCCAAGTGTCCAAAGTGCAATATGAGAGGTAAAACACTAAGTCAAAATAGCAAAGTAGAAAAGTATTTAAATTTAAGTGTTTGAACCCAAAGATTTGGAAGCCCTGCAGTATGCACCACCACAGTCAATCCACATTTCCAGCTACAACATGCATTCATGTCATATGTTGTGAAATAGACCGGGTGTATGCATGCATATCTGTCAAAGTATGTGTAATTTTGTAATTAATTCTTTCTTTCTACTGGTATTTTATTTATTAGTGAATATTGTTTGTTTATTGATTATACTGTATTTAATACATTCTTTATGTTTTATATCTTGTACACTTAAAGTAGAACCAAAGGGGCCGGGGCCCCCCTGATATCACAGCTGTGTGACTGTCCCAAGTCATACTCATGAGATTTGCATGCTACTGCAGCATTATTGATTGCCTTTATGTTTGCATTGTCACTTATTTCACTATTACAAATGCTTTTTTAATTTTATCTGATTTTTAACTCCTTTGTTCTAAATTTGAACTATCTCGTGATTTTCAGACTCAGTGTTCATTAGTTTTTTTTTTATTTGCCTTTTGACATACCTTTTTGCTTCCATTTATTGTGTTCTTGTTTTTTTACAATATCTGCAAATAAGTCTTTAAATATAAAGGACATTTGTTTTATTCTTGTGAGCCAGAGGCTTTTAATGGTTCCCTCCCCTGTTTCTTAGTTTTTTGAATTTAGAAGCTTTTGCCCTTTTAATTTTCTTGCAGGCCACAAAGCCTTCTTCTCACCTTCAAACACAACTGATTTTGGTTTCTAGGCCTCAATAGCAGCATTGGGTCTTATATTTGAGGAAAAACTTGGATTGAGACAATCATAAAACAAAACATTATAATATTGCATCACCTGTAAGAAAAACAAGAAATGAAAATGGCAAAGTGAAATTTTAAAAATGAAATGAATAATATTTGTATATTAAAACTCACCAAAATTATTAAATAATAACTAGAAAACTAATCCTATGTACTGACACATGCATGTGACAAGATACAATGGACTAGCACTACTGGGACATCTTCCACTCAGAAATGTATGCATGCAAATCTGTCAAAGTATGTGTAATGGCTGAAATGGGTTTATTATGGTGCCAATTGCTGCCAACAGTAACCCTGCGCTACTGGCCATTTTTTATCCAACTAATTTGTCTTAATTTAAATAATCTGAAAGTACACTTTACCTTTTGTTTGGGATCTGATATTTCCAAATAAATGCTATTGGATTTCCAAACGATAGTACAACATAATGTTGTTCAGAAAATGTCAGTTATTCTATCTCTCTTCTTATAAAAATTGCTAACTTCTACATTTTAACAATGACCTCAAATAAATTATATTTAGCATGGCTTGCACATTTCCTGCTTTGTATTTGTTTTTTCTGTAAGATGCTTTAAACTGAAGTATTCTGCAGGTGACGTGTGACTTTACTGAATCTCATCAATTACTTTTTTTCTTTGCCTTCACAGAACAGGTTAAATCAGTATTTCTGTCCACTAGCCCCTTTAATAATGATATATTTTTATTGGCAGAGTCACTGCTTGAGTTTGGCTGGAATACTTGGAAATTCTGGCAGATGTTCAGAAGCTCTTTGCATAGCTTGGAATTGCATGCAAAATTGCAAGACGTGCTTAAGTAACCTTTTAAAGTCACAGTGGGCAATCAAAATCAAACAAATCCCTGAAGTACAATATGTTGTACATCCTTCACCCCAGGAAAACAGTAGTTTTATCCTTAGGTAAACCATAATTGACCATATATAAAATCCACCATTACTTCCATGCGTAAAATCTATCAATCCATTCCTTTCTGAATGTGCTTTGCTCCAGTACAAAGAAGCATAAAAGTTAAGCTTGTAACTTTTGTTCATGATCTGGATCAGAGAGAACTGATAAGAAGTGTGTGTGTGGACTAACAGTACCAAATGCAAAAATCAGTTTCTCTCAGGCTAAAATGTTACTACTGTATATTCAATAAATGACACACACATATATTTTTCTGTTTATGTTCAATCAGTTAAATTGAAATAAAATATTCATTTATACATACTATATATAGTTGACTGTGATGAATGCAAGTGTCTAGATGAAGTGTCAGGGTGCCACACAGGTCATCCATTTACTTGAATTAATTAACAGCCACACGATATTGAAATAATGAACAAAAAGTTGTGCTCTGCCAACCACTGACTGCAGTTAGAAGGTATGGTATATGGAGCTCTATATAGCGCCCCTTGAACCCACCAGACAGACGTCCAGGACACACATTTAAAATCACCAAGAATAATCTCTTTAGTATTCTTAAATAAAGTGCACAAAGCACCACACTCTCCACAATTCTCCAATCAATAATCAATACAATAACCGTCCTCCAACTCCCAGCAGCTCCGTCACACTCTCACCCAAATCCGGCTCCGTCAGCTGGGGTTTCGCACAGTCCTTTTAAAGTCCATGACCTGGAAGTATTTCTTCTACGGGTCAATACCACATTTTCTTTCATCAAGTGTCCCGGAAGTACTGCGGGCTTCCGTCCTCGTGACCCCGAAGTACTTCCGGGTTGGCGTAACGATAATAGTCCCCATTTCTTGGTGAGCTCCCCCAGGTGGCACCCATGGCACCCAACAGGAATGAAGAAACAGACTCCATGTCCCATTCTGCCCTGCGGGAAACCGAGGAACCCTTTCCATCCAGGGGAGCTGTCCTCTAGCGTCCCGGGGGATGTAATGCCCTGAAAAGGCTGCTTTTCTCTGATGAGGGATGTCCAGGCCAGGCTAAAACGCCTGCTGTCCATCACAAAGGTTAAAGAATATCTATCTATCTATCTATCTATCTATCTATCTATATCATCTATCTATCTATCTATCTATCTATCTATCTATCTATCTATCTATCTATCTATCTATCTATCTATCTATAGTGGTAAAAGGCACTATATTGCGCCCGACCTGACACAGACTCACACTGAGGCATGTGTAAAAGCACAAGGATCTTTTATTTTTCTTCACCTGTGGGGCACGTCTTCCCCGTGAACCCCATAGGCAATACACAGTCCCAAGCACTTAATCAAAACACACAATCCTCCACCTTGGCACCACCACTCCTCCCAGGCATCCTCATCCTCTTCCTCCTGATTCTGGCTCCTGAATGGTGGTTGCTGGCCCCTTTTATAATTCACCCGGAAGTGCTCCAGGTGCTTGATTGGCTTGTTCCGGCTGCACTTCCGGGTGTGGTGCATACGTGGCCCACAGGGCCGCAGGAGTCCCAGCTACAGCACCCCCTGGCAGTGCCTGCGGGACCCAACAGGGTTTCATCCAACTCCAGCTCCCGCGGAGCCCTGCGGGAGCGCGAGGCACCTCTGCAACCCAGGGGGGCGGCCATCTAGCATCCAGCTGGAGGTATTGCACCGTCTAGGGCTGCTCTCCCTGAAGACATAGTGCCAGGGCATCCCAGCTGGGCATGGAGGCCAGCCACATGCCACAATATGTATATATATATCCTCTTTAATAAAATCCCTGTGTGCGTCCATGTGTCCGTGTGTGTGTCTTCTGGTGAAGTGCGCATGTGCGGGGCACTCTGTAATAAAGGACATCATTGCTGGGGAGAGTGCTGATTGGGTACTCGCAGCCACGCACATAAAATCCGTTGCTGGGGAGATGCCACACATACAATAATCAGCTGCATGCCAGCACAGATTAAAATACTTGCTGGGGAACTGCATAGTGCTTGCTGGAGAGACGCCACAGCCACGATAATCAGCTGCACGCCACACATTACATCAGTTCCTGGGGAGACTCTGCTGATTGCCCACTGTTGTGACAGAAAATTAAACGCATATTACGGACAAGGTGGAAGTACAGGGAAGGGCGAAATGAGTGGCAGAGTCACCGGCCTCTAGCAGATGTTTCAAAGGCCGCCTGATGCATCACACATGACAGAGAGGGCGGGACCTATAAAATATCGCGCGGCCGATCCAATCGGATTTCGGTTAATGAGGTAACACCTAAAACATAAGGCACGAAAAATCCAATCGGGTACTGAGACGCGGAGATCAGCTTCCCCAAAGAGGTGGGATTAGTGTTTGTTGTTGTGCAAGTGTTCACTCTGAGGATGTCAGATTTGCGATTAAGAAGCTTGGCCCAGTAAAGTGTAAAGTGTCAGTTGTTGAAGGGGTTTTCCTAAATATACGAATTGTCATGATATTACAATAGGATGACTTTTAAAAGTAGATTTATTTTCGCGCACATAAAATCCGTTGCTGGGGAGACACCACACATACAATAATCAGTTGCACACCAGCACAGATTAAGATACTTGCTGGAGAGACACCACAGCAGGCTAAAATAAAGAGAGGCAGGATAGGAGATCTTCAAACAGACACAACACATCAATCAACAGCCACAGAGGAGAGGATAAATGTAATATTAATTATACTTACTGTATTGTCATATACGTTTCTATTTTATTTTTATTATTATTTTACTTTAGGCTTCTTGCAAAAATATTTTTGACAAAAAAAATTAAAACAAGAAACAGAATGAGGTCAAGGTCCCTTGCCATTTAATATAGACTGTTCCTGCTAATGTTTATGCACTACTGTTCTAGCGTCCGTTATTGTAACGGGCTTAATGTCTAGTATATATATATATATATATATATATATATATATATATATATATATATATATATATATATATATATATATATATATGTATGTATATATGAGTCTTTCCTCATACTTCTTCAGTTAACAGAATGAGACTCTTTAGAAATAAAACTTTGTCCAGATTCAGCGTTAAAAAGGTGTCTTAGCTCAAGACTAAGTTTGCAGGGCTAGGGTCCTTTTTTTCAAACTTTGTGCCTTCAATGGCTATTCTCTTTTCCTTGCAGTCATAAATCAACTACCTTTGAGCTTAGCTCCTTTTATATGGTACAGTAGAAGTCACCTAACGGGAAGTAGCAGGTTGTAGTAACCTTGTTGGGCCAAGCAACCTCTTGAGCAGTTCCTTTAGGGCTTGCTTTTAGACAGATAGATAGATAGATAGATAGATAGATAGATAGATAGATAGATAGATAGATAGATAGATAGATAGATAGATAGATAGATAGATAGATAGATAGATAGATAGAT
This sequence comes from Erpetoichthys calabaricus, assembly GCF_900747795.2. Taxonomy (NCBI): domain Eukaryota; kingdom Metazoa; phylum Chordata; class Cladistia; order Polypteriformes; family Polypteridae; genus Erpetoichthys; species Erpetoichthys calabaricus. The sequence continues at coordinate 47,281,145 of NC_041398.2, forward strand.
AGATAGATAGATAGATAGATAGATAGATAGATAGATAGATAGATAGATAGATAGATAGATAGATAGATAGATGTGTGTCCATTATAACCTGTTTCTAACAGGTTTTAAGATTTTATCAATCCTCTACCTTGAGGTAATATAGAGAATGACATTCCAAGCAAATTTTCCAAACTGGTTTTAAAACAACACAAGTGTAATGCAAAAAATGATTGTTTTGCACCCATCATTTTTTCATTTTATTTGTTTTCTGCTTGTTTCATTCTTCATTCTGTTCTCTCTGTGATCCCAGATAGTCATATTGATATCTGCTGTGATCCTTGAGATACAATGCTTAATATTATCCAGTGTAGACTGTGACTTTGCCCCCTTGATGAACAGCGTAAGAGCTGGCAACACTTTGTTTTGGGTAGCATTGCTTTGCTGCTTGATAAACTGTGGCCGCCAATGTCAAACTTGATCTTGGCAGTGGGATTACATAGTTGAAGGCTTTCAAAGAAACAAAAACATACTTGAACACTAGTGCGCTGTCTCCATGCAGAGTGAACAGTGACATACAGTATCACTTTAGCTTTCCCTCAAATAATTACTACCAGCCCACTTGGCATTGAAGAAGATTGACAGCAACAGTAAATGTATCCAGAGCAACAGGGAAGGCTGAAGGCAAACACACAAGTTATTTGAGAAGTTATAAAAGCAAAATTAAATTCTGATTAGACAGAGAACATACAGTATGGAGTAATATGGAAGTAGGCAAACATTAAACAGGGAAGAGGCACATCAGTATTTGGAGAGAACGAGGTAAATAAATATTGTTTGTGCAGAATGAAAAAGTCATTCTCTGCATTAGTTTTACACGATGATTACCAATTAACCTCTATATAAATGAATGACTTAAATAAGAGGAACATGGTAGCAATATGGTTAGTTCACCTCCCTCACAATTCCAATTTCCTGAATTTGGACTCTGACCTAATTACCATCATAGCAGCATTTACTCATTCTCTTCATGTTTGTGTACTTTTTTTTGGGCTACCCAGTTTTCTCCCATATCCTAAACACAGACCTGTCATGTTGAGTGGTAAACTTCAATTTGTCCCGCCATGAGTGATGTGTACAGTAAATGTGCCCCACAGTAAATTGCTTCATGTCTTTACCCAAAGGCTGCCAGGTTGGATTCCTGGCTGCACAACACAAAAATGAAATAAGCAGGTTCGGAAATTGACTTAAATTAATGACTTCTGTCACTTTGCAACTTCTTTCCTTTATAAAATATTTTTATGGGCAAAAAAAATAGATTATCTCATGAAAGTGTTTATTAAAGTTGGTGGAGGATCAAGAACATGTCATATCAGTGCTTTGAAATGTATTTGTTATCCATAGATGGGTTGGCCTCTATTTTGGTTTTGAGAGTGTTCAGTTGTGGATACTTTGTGGTGCATCAACAAAAGCAGGGAAAATAAGTATTGAATGCATCAACGTTTTTCTCAGTAAATATATTTCTAATGGGGCTATTGACATGAAACCTACACTAGATGTCGGTAACAACCCAAGTAAACCACACATACAAAGAAATCAAAACAAATAAGTCCATAAATTAAGTTTAAGTTAACAATTTAAAAATCAGTGGGGGCAGTCATGCTTTCAAGCTGGATTTGTATGTCAAAAACAGACAGTGACCCTGAAATAGACTTGACTGACTTGTGAAACAGAGTTTTATGACAGTAAGAAGGCCAGCGTGACCTAATCTCAATTGTCTAATTGGTGCATAACAGGCATGTTTTCTGGGGTTAATCAAGTAACAAATTTCTAAGTCAGTAATAGGGTACTAAAGATCATCTATTAATGGTCATTAAGGCAGAGTGGAAAATCCAGCTGAGGGTTAATGTGCTCACATCGGTTTATCTTGAGTGAAGACCATTGCAGCAGCATTCTGAACCTATTGTGACCTGTTGAATTTTTATGTAGGAAAACCGTGAAATAGGGAATCTCAGTAGTCCACACAGTAAATGATTAATGCATGCAAAAATCTTTCAAGACATTGCTTCTAGAGTCTAAGTCCCAAACTCCTGATGCTCTATAGATGACTAAATAAAGTTTTAATTACAGCACAAACGTGAGATTCAAAGCATGAGTCTAGGGTCAATCACAGAGGAAGATGGGAAAGTTTCATAAGTGGTCAAGAGTTCTAGTGAATAGTAATTCAGGTTTGAGTGGATTCAGTTGGAGTAAACATGCAGACATCTGGGCTCTTATGCTGTGAACATTATACAGTATGTAACTTTGAATTTCAGTGATGATCCTTCTTAATCCACAAACACTTAACAGCCAAAGAAACAATCAGTAATGTTACTGAAACACAAAATTCAAAACAGTTTGCATGCCTAACGAATATGTAAAAGGAACATGCAATGTGATAAGCAGCTAACTGATTTTTTTCACTTAAAAGATTATATTTGAAGCTAAAGTGGTTTGTTAGTTTCAGGCAGCAAATACCGTATATTGCGTACTACTTTGGTTTTCAGGTAGTTGCCCACAATGCTTTTTAAAATTATATTACCCACGGACTTCCACTTCTGTTTTAGAAAATTTCACAATACGATGTTTAATGCTTTAGAGAATGAAGGACACTGCCTACAAACTGGTGAAATGTGTAGTTTTTGTTGAATAATCCAGCTTTCCTATCACATTCTCTCCTTTTCTGTAAAAATCTAAAGAGTTAGTTGAACCTCCATTGAAAACTGAAAAATAGCTGAAGGGTCAGTTCTACAAATTTGTACAAATTTTAGAAATTTGGATTTAAATATTTACAGCAGAAACTGGATCTAGACTGCAGTTTTCTTGTTTTAAAAAATTATTCATCCTTCTTTATTAATCACCTTGCTTTTTATGTCCTGTTTTTAATCCAGGAGAGCCGGAGTTTCGGTATGTAGCTGGAATGCATGGTAATGAGGTTGTTGGCCGGGAGCTCCTGTTGAACCTAATGCAGTACATGTGCCGGGAATACAAGAATGGAAACCCCCGCATCGTCAGGCTGGTGGAAGAAACACGAATTCACCTCTTGCCATCCATGAACCCTGATGGATATGAGCAGGCATACAAAAAAGTAAAGTGAGCCTTACTTTGGGGATTATGTCCTAACTGTTTATCTAGTTAGATATTTGTGTTATTTATAGATGACATCATGTTAAATAATGCAGTCTGAGGCAAGATACATTTTAAGTGGCTGTACCAAAAACCCACTCAGCACGTATCCCTATTAGGCATGAGATGATACACTTAATTTACATACAATACATATTGCTATACAGCCGTAACAATATAGTACATTCTCTGAATACCAGACAAAATATATATATACCAGTAACGGCTTATTGTACTATAACGTGCAGTGAATACACTTGACTTGAGCATTCCTAGTTTTCATCCTCTTTCTTTTTACATTTAGCATTCATTTGCTCAGAGGTTGATGCGCTTGCTGCTTCCTGAGCAGCTCTTCTTGTCTCCACCCTAGCGGCCCGCTTCTTCTCTTCTTTCGTTGGCATCTTTTCACGTTAAAACTGATTAAGTCAGTGTTTGTGTTGCAATTACTTAGTACATTTTCCTTAATTTTTCACTTAAGATGGCACTTAAGTGTTTAATCTGCCTTAAGAATGATTTAAGATATGAGAGGTAGAGGAAGTGACGGTGGTAGGGAATGAGAACGGCGCCCATATGCATGCGCTCCCCTGCTGGCTGCTGCTGAGAGTAAATTCTACAATAAAATAAAATAAAAATAAAAAGAGTAATAAAAATCATCACCCCGTAAGCGGACAATAGAGGTCACATAGTATATGTGTACCAAATTTCAGGTCAATAGTTCAAATGGTTTGCGAGCTACAGGTGATTTAAAATCCTGGACAGACAAATGGACAACCACGGTACCGTATTATATAAGAAGATATTACTTTAGTAAAAAAAAACCTTGAACCCAATAAAACACAAAATATGCATTTAAAACTATGTAAATGTATAAATGGAAAGTGAATGTGAAATGATACCCAACTGTATCTCTCCTCCTGCACACTTCTCTAAATTAACTCTTCTGTTTGAAATTTTGTCTTGCAAGCTAAAAGGTGCTGCTATTTATAATGCATGGCGTAAATATGAGATACTGTACGTTTATATTTATATTTATATTGATGGTGGTGTGAATTTCCCCTTAGGATTAATAAAGTATCTATCTATCTATCTATCTATCTATCTATCTATCTATCTATCTATCTATCTATCTATCTATCTATCTATCTAAGACAGTGTGACTAATGCCTTAAATAGATTCTAGAAATTACCGGCAATAAAATTTTACAAAATAATGCAATCAGTATAGAGTATATACAATGCAATATATATGGGCACAGACCCATCATAAACACTGGGGAAGGGGCAAAAAACTCTAGGCTACAACATAGATAATAATCCAATAATAATAATTCTTAAACTGGCATAGCATAGGAGATGCAGATGTAGCAAAGAAAAAATCAATGATAAACACGGCCAAAGGACTGCAACTGTAGACTTTGAATCCATAGTTAGAGACAGATTTAGTTCAAACTATGAGCACAGATATAGCTCAGATGAGTTTACATTAAAACTTCTGATAAAACTCCACAACTGTTCTACTCTGTTGCTCACCACCATCAATGACTTGCTCTTGGAATGTGAAAAAGGTTCTTCATAGTTTCACTGGAAAAACTGATGCTGTGCATTGATTGGATAGTGATTAATTATTTGCATCCATTAGTGGCGATATAGTAAACAGGAATCATGGGTAAACAGTAGAACATTAGAAAAATTTTACTTGAGAACAGGCCATTCAGCCCAACGACGCTTTCCAGTACTGCCCACTTCTCCAAAATAACATCAAGCCTAGTTTTAATAGTCCCTAAACACCTATTATTTTTTACACTATTTGGTGACTTATTCCATGTGTCTATGGTTCTCTGTGTGAAGAAAAACTTTTCGTAATGTTTGTGAGAAATTCACCCTTAACAAGATTCTGTGTCCCCTTTTTGTTGTTGAACTCATTTTAATGTAACAGTCTCAATCCACTGTACTAATTCTCTTCATAATTTTAAACACTTCAATCATGTCACCTCACCAGTGTGTTTTAAAGCTTAAGTACAACCTCCTTTGACTTGTACTCTGCATATTGTGCTATATAACCTGACATTCTGTTAGCCTTCTTAATGAATTGTGGACACTGACTGGAAGTTGATAGTGATGAGTATACTACTATTACTAGGTCCTTCTCATAATGTGTACTTTCAAGTTTAAGACCTTCCATTGTGTATTCACATCTAACATTTTCACTTCCTACATATACAGTGCATCCGGAAAGTATTCACAGCGCATCACTTTTTCCACATTTTGTTATGTTACAGCCTTATTCCAAAACGGATTAAATTCATTTGTTTCCTCAGAATTCTACACACAACACCCCATAATGACAACGTGAAAAAAGTTTACTTGAGGTTTTTGCAAATTTATCAAAAATAAAAAAACTGAGAAATCCCATGTACATAAGTATTCACAGCCTTTGCTCAATACTTTGTCGATGCACATTTGGCAGCAATTACAGCCTCAATTCTTTTTGAATATGATGCCACAAGGCTTGGCACACCTATCCTTGGCCAGTTTCGCCCATTCCTCTTTGCAGCACCTCTCAAGCTCCATCAGGTTGGATGGGAAGCGTCAGTGCACAGCTATTTTAAGATCTCTCCAGAGATGTTCAATCGGATTCAAGTCTGGGCTCTGGCTGGGCCACTCAAGGACATTCACAGAGTTGTCCTGAAGCCACTCCTTTGATATCTTGGCTGTGTGCTTAGGGTCGTTGTCCTGCTGAAAGATGAACCGTCGCCCCACTCTGAGGTCAAGAGCGCTCTGGAGCAGGTTTTCATCCAGGATGTCTCTGTGCATTGCTGCAGTCATCTTTCTCTTTATCCTGACTAGCCTCCCAGTCCCTGCTGCTGAAAAACATCTCCACAGCATGATGCTGCCACCACCATGCTTCACTGTAGGGATGGTATTGGCCTGGTGATGAGCGGTGCCTGGTTTCCTCCAAACGTGATGCCAGGCATTCACACCAAAGAGTTCAATCTTTGTCTCATCAGACCAGAAAATTTTCTTTCTCATGGTCTGAGAGTCCTTCAGGTGCCTTTTGGCAAACTCCAGGTGGGCTGCCATGTGCCTTTTACTAAGGAGTGGCTTCCGTCTGGCCACTCTACCATACAGGCCTGATTGGTGGATTGCTGCAGAGATGGTTGTCCTTCTGAAAGGTTCTCCTCTCTCGACAGAGGTCCTCTGGAGCTCTGACAGAGTGACCATCGGGTTCTTGGTCACCTTCCTGACTAAGGCCCTTCTCCCCCGATCGCTCAGTTTAGATGGCTGGCCAGCTCTAGGAAGAGTCCTGGTGGTTTCTAACTTCTTCCACTTATGGATGATGGAGGCCACTATGCTCATTGGGACCTTCAAAGCAGCAGATATTTTTCTGTAACCTTCCCCAGATCTGTGCCTCGAGACAATCCTGTCCCGGAGGTCTACAGACAATTCCTTTGAGTTCATGCTTGGTTTGTGCTCTGACATGAACTGTCAACTGTGGGACCTTATATAGACAGGTGTGTGCCTTTCCAAATCATGTCCAATCAACTGAATTTACCACAGGTGAACTCCAATTAAGCTGCAGAAACATCTCAAGGATGATCAGGGGAAACAGGATGCACCTGAGCTCAATTTTCAGCTTCACGGCAAAGGCTGTGAATACTTATGTACATGTGCTTTCTCAATTTTTTTATTTTTAATAAATTTGCAAAAATCTCAAGTAAACTTTTTTCACGTTGTCATTATGGGGTGTTGTGTGTAGAATTCTGAGGAAAAAAATGAATTTAATCCATTTTGGACTAAGGCTGTAACATAACAAAATGTGGAAAAAGTGATGCGCTGTGAATACTTTCCGGATGCACTGTAATTCTTCACATTTACTTACATTAAATTTCATCTGCCAGAAATCTGCCCAACCCTGTATGCTGTCCAAGTCCCTCTGTATTGATTCAACGGAATCTAGATTATCTATCAGTCCACCTAGTTTGGTATCATCTGAAAACTTAACTTGCCTGTTATTTTTATTTGTATCCTATCATTAATATATATTATAAATAGCAGCGGCCCTACCATTGACCCCTGTGGGTCACCACTCTTAATATAACCCAGTTAATAATAAGGTTCCTTGCACTATAACACACTGCTACCTACGTTTTAGCCAATTCTGCACCAGTCTACACACTACACCCTAAACTCTCACTTCTTATAGTTTGATACCCAACTTTCATACTCTTTTGAAAGTCAAGATAAATAATATCATATGGACTACTCTGGTCATATCTTTTTGTTGATTCCTTATGGAATTCCAGTATGTTGGTGAAACATGACTTCACTTATCTACACCCACACTGGCTGTTCAGTAAAAGTCAGTAAAAATGTTCTTGCCATGTGTTGATCAATCTTATCCTTAATAATTGTGTCCATTGATTTACCTATGATGCACTTTAAGCTTACAGGCCTATAGTTACATGGATCTGTCAAAACATCTTTTTTATATAATGAGTAATATTTAACATTTTATAGTCCTTCAGAAGTTTCCCAGTGCACAATGACTTCCTAAAAATATGCTTCAAGGGTTTATATATGTATTCACTTATCTCCTTAAGCACTCAAGGATAAATATGATATGTTCTTGGTGATTTGTTTGATCTTAGCCTATTTAATGTAAGTAGTACTTCTCCCTCTACAATCTTCAAATCCCTCAGTACCTCCTTAGTAGTCCCTGATACTGCTGGGAGGTTATCCACTGTTTCACATGTGAAGACCTCAGAAAATGCAAGTTTAGAGTATCTGCTATTTCATTGTTTGTACATTTTAGTTCCCCTATACAATTCCTGCTGTACTTCACCTCCTGCTTGACTTTTATTTTACTACTAAAATACTAAAAGAATCTCTTTAGTCATCTTTCAGCTTACTTGCTATATTCTTTTCAGCATCTCTAATATCCTTCTTAATGGTTGTCCTCTATAATTCTCATTACAGTTATTAGTCTTATACTCTTTATACAACTGTTTTTAACTTTTCAGTTTCTCTTTTATCTCCTTACTTACCCACTTCAGATTTTTTTTTATTTCCTACTAAGTCCAAATTATGGGATGTACCTGTCCTGCATTATGAAACATTTTTAAACCTAATCTATTGCTCCTTGACAGTTTTTATACTTACAAGCTTATCCCAGTGTATCTCTTTAAGACTTTAAAACACCTGTTCAAAATGTGCCTTACTAAAATTAAAAACAGTTTTAGTCTTTCTTTCCGCACCCTGCCAAAACACTGAGAATTGAATTATATTATGGTCACTTGACTCTAGCAGTTCAATCACCTCTACACCTGGAATTCTATCCTGGTTATTAGAAAATACTAAATCTAGACAGGCTTTTCCCCACATTGGTGCTTTAACATACTGTTTTAAAAAACAGTTGCCGAATAGGTCTAAAAACTTAGCTCAGTTAATTTTCAGTTAGTTTAATTCCCCCATGACTATAATATCCCCTTGTAAACTTGCTTTTTTAATATTATTAAAAAGATGTTCATTGAAATTAACATCTGTATTGGGGGGTCTATGGCACATTCCTAAAATAAGGCCTCTTTCCCTAATGCTTTGCAGACGAATCCAAATGTCCTCACTAAGATGTGATTCATCCTCCAACTGAAGAACACTTGCATTTAATTCTGTTTTACATAAACAGCAACGCTCCTTCTTTTCTTTTCTTTCTCTCCTTGCTAAAAATGTGTACCTATCTATGTTGTACTCATCGCCATCTTTGTTATTTAGCCAGGTTTCTGTTATTGCTATAATAACACAATTATGCTAATCCAACTCACTTGTTTTTTTTTATAATTCTAAGCTATTTTATGTGTTACTTATTTTACTTTTCCTCTTAAACTTTGGGTTAGGATTTGTATTACTATGCATACTTTGCATATTTGTTTTTACACTATAGTTCATCTCATCATGTACAGTTCTAAACCTGGCCTGTCTTAAACTCCCTGCCGACAATATTCCCAAGTTTAAACAATCCTCAGCTAACCTACTCATATGTCTTCCAAACACATTGTTGCCTCTCTGGTTCAAATGTAACTCGTCACGGTAGAACAGGTCCCATTTCTCCCAATGCCTCATAAACCTATAATATTCTGTCCTACACAAGATTTGAGCCATGTGTTAGGCCTGCTAATATCCACAGTATTACTTAGTTTGGCATGTGGCACAGGGAGAACTTCAGAGTGGACTAAATGTTTAAAAATAATCATTATATGTCTATTTCATTGAATATTGTGTTTATGATATGCTAGCCAGTTTAGTACAAGGGTCTAATTGTAATCTTTATAATTATTGTTTAAGGGGCTGCATACAGAATTATAAATGTACTGTCACCATCATTGTAAGCTACTTTGTAGGTTGGTGGGTTAAATTGACAGCCACTCTAAAAGAGATTTTTTATGTTATTGTTCAAATTTAATATATTTTTCACTCATATGATACAGATTTGATCTTTTTAAAGAAATGTGAAATGAAAAAGAGAAAATAAGAAGGAACATTTGCAGTTGCTACATGTTTTCTGCAATGTCTTGCCTCAAATGCTCAAACACATCCTGTACTGTACGCAATTAGAAGTAAGCATGTAGCTCATATTTGTTTATTAGGTTGTACCTGTCTGATTAATACATTTTTATTCATTTTGCAGATTCATATCACATTTGAATCACTTGCAAAACATATTTGAATAGTCAAAGAAAAAAATTATATATGATCCAAGAAATGGAATTGGAACACATTCAACTGCAGTCTGATTGTAGCCTCAGTATGCTGTAGCAACATACAGAGTCAATCACAGGCGGTATGGGCTTCCCAAATCATTTTTACCATTATGACTTTACTCTATCATTGTTCCAGAATTGATCAATAGAGCTTCTGCAGATATGTAAAAATCAGGAAAATGAACGCGAACGGACCAATGTGTGGCTTCAAAATGTGCATTTGCCATTTTGATTCTTGAACGCTCATAGTGTGTTGAGGTATATATAGAAAACTGCATTATGTAAAATTTGAAACTTTAAAAATGTAAATATTTCTTTCAATTTTTCATATAGTATATATGTGAAAGTCACTGGATTTGTATTTAATTCTTAAGGTTTTGTATTATTATTTTGTAATGTTAAAAAAAAGAAAAAGTTATGTGAAAATGCCACCCTTACTGAAATCCTCCTAAGGCGTGCCTTGTCGCCTCACCCTGCGTGCCCTGAAGTAGGAATCCAGTTATTCTTGGCAAGAGATGTCTATGATTATCATCATTATAAACATACATTTTATGAAATACTTAATGTACTTTCACCATGTGAGAACTTTAAAGGTTTTGATTTCAAATACATTTACTTGGAAAACAGAAAGAATTTTATTATATAAAGTAAAACATTTAATCATTAAATATCATTGTTTTGAAATAAGGCATGTGTGAGCAATATAAAACAAGAATATTTGCAAAATGCTAAAAAATGTTAAATGGAAACATACATGCATTCCATTTTCTAAATCTGCTTATTTCAGTAAAACTGGCTTTAAAATTGAACCACAGTGATTCAGAAATCTTTAATATGGACACTTGGCAAAGATGCTTTTAAGATTTAATGAAAGACTTAATATGTGCACAAATTGCTAATGTGAAGTTTTCACCATCATCAGCATTGACCAAGAAATTAGAGCGGAAACTTTATTACACTGCTGATTATTCTGTCTGACAGTGGAGTGCTTTCTGGGACCTAGTTTTACTAGACGACAGCAGCTAAATGTATTGAGTTTAAGTTATTATCGTCAGAGTCTGCAGAACTTTATTTCACATTGAGACCTTGAGGACTTCACATTTTCATACAAGGTTCAGACAAAAGCCTGAATTTTCATATAAAATCACTTTGTTGTCTCATCCAGATAAGTATATGTTTTTATCTGTCTTCCTATTTGTATGTTCACCCACAGCTCTGTCTGTTGTTATTTTCTACATAGGGATCTGAACTCTCCGGTTGGGCACTTGGACGCTACAGTTATGAAGGAATTGACATGAACCACAATTTTGCTGATCTGAATTCTGTGATGTGGGATGCACAGGAGAGAGAAGGGGATGAGAAAAAGGTTCCTAATCACTACATCCCCATTCCTGAATATTATACCTCTGAAGATGCTCTGGTAAGGTGCTATTGCTCTTAAGTTTTAATGGAACAATCAAAAAAAGTTAAGGATAAGGATTGAGAAATGTTATTCAATATTCTAGCACCCTAAAACCTCTGAAACGTTGAGCCCTGGACAGAAAAGTGTGGGGGAATATTTCTGATGTGCTTAAAGCCAATGCCACATTACACGACCACTAGTCAGAGGGGATGTCATACTTGACAAATGCCGTTGTTCATCCCATCACAGGGAATGTCAAATTACCTGACTGTAGGAAAGCTTTCCTTCAGAGTTTTACAATTCTAGAGTATCGTGAGCTCAACTCTTTTTCTGGTGCCCACGTGAAGTGTTTTCATAAATAATAAAGAAAATAATAATGTACTGTGAAGGTACAAAAGAGCAGAGGAGTCCTCAGAAAAAGTTGGGAGACCTACTGGGCCACCTTGTTTAATGTTAGAGTCCAAACAAGGGAACTGAAAATAGTACTCGTAGGTGCGAAATCAGAAAAGAGGCATCAACACTGCATCACTAACCTATTTGGATTCTCTAATGATATTTCCCTGTTGAGAAGATCAGGTTCAGGGATATCCGACATGCGGGGACACTGCTCCTAGTATGACACCATTCCTTCCAGTGACGTTGATATTTATAGTGCAGGACAGGAAGGAGTGGAGCTACTGGGTGGGACTCAGTTGCTCTTGTTGGGTGGTTTTGTCAGTTCTGAAGGAAGAGATAATGCAGTTAGCATGGGCACCCCCTCTTACCCAATACTGGTAGTGCACACTTCAACAGAGTTCGGTGGGAGATCCTCATATGCCCATGCGTTTCAGTATTCATGATGCATTTCAGCAAGGTTAAACTAGAAAGGTAAGGAATTCTATGTCACAATGATATCATGAGCAGGGTTTTCCTGATATTGAATGGAAACCCTTTGGACAGCACTGGTGGCAGTCACATATGAATTTGCACAGAAGATAATAATGAAGCTATTTACAAACAGCTCCTTGAGCATCAAAGATAACATGAGCTTATTTAGTGAAAGTAAAATAATCAGATAAGAAGATTTGCATGTTTATTGATTAATTAGGAATTTTTCTGGATTGCCTTGTGCCCTGTGCTGGCTGGGATTGGCTCCAGCAGACCCCCGTGACCCTGTGTTAGGATATAGCGGGTTGGACAATGACTGCATTAATTAAGTGTGAATTCTTTAAACTTCTGTACTGTTTACTGTGCTTTGAGTTTAGTACAGTAATTTAACTGGAATAACAAACTAGAGTATCTATAATAACAGCTCCTTATAAATAAAGGCAAGACAAAAAATAAATCCTTAAAAAATATTATTTAGCTTAAGCACCAAACTAACCCTCTAGGCAAAGGCAAAAGTCACTTTCCAACAGGTATTTTTGTTTGTATTACATACTTGTGGTGAATTTTCAGCTCGTTTCATGTATTGATCCTAGTAATTTAACTGGAATTGTGCTGGACTAGGATCCTGTTGTGTCCATGTCCAGATCCTCCCTTCTGGTGGTTGATCTCACAATACTGCAAGTGAGGTCAAGTAGGTAAGACAAAGAACACATCTTACTGCAAGCTTGATGTTTGTTTCTGTAGCAAAAGTGTTAAGGAACACTCCAAATTCCAGAGGGATCACCTCCTGTAACTTCAAGCTAAATTTTCTTTTCCCATTCATCAGGTTGCATTAGAGACACGAGCAGTGATAAACTGGATGCAAGAAATCCCATTTGTCCTTAGTGCCAACTTGCATGGTGGGGAGTTAGTGGTCACCTACCCATACGATATGACTAGGGACTGGGCTCCAAAAGAGCTGACACCCACACCAGATGACAGCTTCTTCCGTTGGCTGGCAACAGTGTACGCAACAACAAATCGAGTCATGTTAGACCCCGATCGCAGGCCCTGCCACAATGAAGACTTCATGAGAGAAAACAACATAATCAATGGAGCCAACTGGCACACTGTACCAGGAAGTAAGTATTAACTTTTTTAACCTTTTTTCCAAAATATTAGCTGTGCTGATTGATATTGTTTAACATACATAAAAAGAAATTTACACTGTTCAGGACAACAATAATGAAAAAAAGGTGACGCACATTTATATGGAATCAAGGCAAGCCAACTGTTGTGGCTTGTATGCACCAAAGAACCGCTAATTCCCCCCAATCCATTTACACTTCAAAAGCATGTATTTGAAAATTTAGCAATAATCAAAATTGTCTATTAACTGCGGTTTGCATGAAATGCAAAATGTGAAAGGTCTGCAGTTTCAGCAGCTAGTAGCCTCCTTGTCTTCTGAACAGCCAGGAACAGCCAAAAGCCTCATATTGAATCTGATGTCTAGAAAATTTATATCGACAACTGCATTGCATCAAAATGCACTTGACCTTCCATATTTGCTGATATTACACACCATCTGCAGTATTTTCAACAACTACCACAAGAGGATCTTCACAGATGGGCCTTTATCCCGATCCAGAGAGTCAATGATTTGCAGACCCTTTTTTTAACAACCACATTCATCACTACACCCCAGTGCATACGAGATATGTCCAAAAAATGAAAAAAGCAGGTGCAGGAAAAGTACTGATGTACCCCTGTCTGCAGATATTCATTTTTTTAATTTCTGTTCATAAACTCACAATTTTGTAGCATTTTCTTTTGATGAAGTTAGGCATTTCTGCAAATATTGTGCTAAGCCATCCTTCGAAGACATTTAATATACCCCTATGAAATGAATGTTGAACTTAGAGATTGAACACAACTTGATTATCAAATTAATAAGAAGAGTGAGAGAAACTGTGAAAACTGCTAGAGCTTAACACTCCGCTTGTTTTTTTTTTGTGTTTGCTGTTCTTTATTGACATACATATTGTGATTTATTTAAATTAATAGTTGCTCATTACAGTGTTGTCTCACAATTTATCATGTTACAAATACGTGTGTATTTATGTGACACATTTTACAACATTAGGACAATCTAGATGATAACAGGCCATTTAGCCCAACAAAGCTTGCCAGTCTTAGCCACTTAATTCTTTCAAAATAACATCATATCTAGTTTTGAAATTCTCTACAGTCCTACTGTCTACCACAATTCTTGGTTGCTTATGTGTCTGTAGTTCTCTGTGTAAAGAAAATCTTACTAATTTTTCTGCGGAATTTACCCTGTAAAGGCTGCTGTTTCCAACTGTGTCCCCATGTTCTTGATGAACTCATTTTAAAATAACAGTCTTGATCCACTGTGCTAATTCCCTTCACATTGTAAACACTTCATTCATGTATCCTCTTAATCTTCTTTTGCTTAAACTGAAAAGGCTCAGCTCTTTTAATCATTCATCTTACTTCATCCCCTGTAGCCCTGGAATGAGCCTAGCCACTCATCACTGGACCTTTTCTAGCACTGCTATGTCCTTTTTGTAGCCTGGAGACCAAAACTGCACACAGTATTCAAGATGAGGCCTCACCAGTGCATTATAAAGCTTGAGCATAACCTTCTTGGACTTGTACTCCACACATCATGGCACTATATAACCTAACATTTGGTTTGCCTTCTTAATGGCTTCTGATCACTGTCTGGCAGTTGATAGCGATAAGTCCACTATGACTCCTAAATCCTTCTCATAAGGTGTATGTTTGATCTTCAGACCTCCCATGGTGTTTTCAAATTTATCCAAATTAAGATTCCAATTCAAGTGCATAGTATAAGATTTGCCAAATCTTTAGCGCCATCATATGAAAGTCATGTGCTCAAGTCAGTGGTGACGACCAAACATAAGAACATATGAAGTTTAACAAAGTGTGAATAGACTAATTAAACCAAGCTCTTTTGATTGACAACAGACAATTTTTAAAATTTGCTAAGTTTCCTGGATCAACTACATTTCTTACATATTTATTGCAGTATGATTGAGTGTAGGGATGGGGATGGATGAGCTCTTTGATACTCTGGCATCCCGTCCTGGTTAGGCTGAAGCCACCTTCAACCCTGTAACTGTAAAAGTAGACTTAGAAAACATATAGATGTGACAGGTTTATGAAACAAGGGAAGGTCCCAATGCAAGCCATACCAAAAGGAAAGAAGAATATAGAACTAAACCCCTTTGGAGAGCTAAGTAAAGGAAAGTAAAATGCTGGATTTCTGTGTTGTACAAACTGGTGAGGAAGGCAGGATTTATTGTTGGCACGTTGCTGGACAGTTTGACATCTGTGGCAGAGCGACGGGCACTGAGCAGGCTCCTGTCAATCATGGAGAATCCACTGCATCCACTAAACAGTGTCATCTCCAGACAGAGGAGCAGATTCAGCGACAGACTGCTGTCACTTTCCTGCTCCACTGACAGACTGAGGAGATCATCCCTCCCCCACACTATGTGAATCTTCAGTTCCACTCGGGGGGCGGGGGGGGTAAACATTAATATTATACAAAGTTACTGCCTGTTATACCTACATTTTTATCACTCTTTAATTTAATATTGTTTTTTATCAATATGCTGCTGCTGGAGTATGTGAATTTCCCCTTGGGATTAATAAAGTATCTATCTATCTATCTATCTATCTATCTATCTATCTATCTATCTATCTATCTATCTATCTATCTATCTATCTATCTATCTATCTAAAGCAAAGAGAGTCTGGTAGCATGTGAAATATCCAGCATGTAAGTCCTAATCACTCTCACAACATATTAATTCACTTGGAAGGGTTTTCAAACAGTTTTAACTGTGTTATATGTAGAGACAAAACAAAAACAGTGTATGCTCTTTAACTAAATACATTTATTCTAAAATAATTAATTACTAAGAATCAATTTAATTCTTGTCAGGTATGAATGATTTCAGTTATCTGCACACCAACTGCTTCGAGGTGACGGTTGAGCTGTCATGTGACAAGTATCCGCATGAGAGTGAGTTACCAGTTGAGTGGGAGAATAATAAGGAATCCTTACTTGTTTACATGGAGCAGGTTAGTATCTAAAAAACAGTATTTTTGTGATAAAATGTCAGGTTTTATCTTGGACAATCACTTTGGGGTTTGTCAATAAATGAAACAAGGAATAAAAATATCATGTTTAGTCATTATAAATGCATCAATCATGTTTCATTTTGACAGTGAATTAATGTCTTACACAAAACAGTTAAAATATTTTTTACGCAAAGTATTTCAAATTTTCACTTGACAGAAAAACACTCCTATCTGTCATATCTTTAGCAAATAAAACAAATTGGTATTTTTGAGTATAAGAATAAGCCATTTTCACCCATTTATTGTTTAATCTCATTGAAGCAATTCATTTTATGGGTAATGTAGCCTAGTGGCTAGAGCTTCAGAAAGTTGCTGGCTAAATCTCCACCTTTGACTCATTGAAATAATCACTTAACTTGACTGTGCTCCAGCTGTAAAAAATATATATAACAGTGTACAATTTTTATTTGTAAAGAACTTTGTGCAAGAGAAAGATGCTACATATAGTGTCAAGAAAAACGTATGTGAGAATGTGAAATATTTGGAAGTAACTACATTTATGTAATAATATGTCTTAAAATATGGTCTGATCTTTATCTAAGTTACAATAATGAACAAATAAAACCTGTTTTAACAAACACACAAATTATTCTATTAGTCCTGTACATATTGAATATACTGTATCATTCAAACATTCTGAGGTGTAGGTTGGAAAAAAATATTTGGACTTCTAGGCTGATGACTTCAACCAAAGATATTTAGAGATGGGAGGAGTCCACAAAATGAAACAAGATTGGAGGTGTGGTTTAGGGAAACGTTAACCTATAAAAAAGACTCAAATATTTAGAGTTTGCTATTCAAGAGAAGCATCTGCTTTGCAAAAAGCAGATTTCAAAAGATCTGTGATTCAAGAATTGCTGGAATGGGTTACAAACTAATTAAAAAAAAAAAGAATATATCCATCAGTTTACATTTAGATAAACTGTGTATGGAAGTGGGTGTGCAGCCATGATGACTCAAAAGGCACAATGGAGAATGCTCAATGAGGTTAAAAAAGAACCCTAGAGTAACACCTAAAAGCATGAAGGAATTGCTGGAACAAGTTAATACCTTTATTCATGAGTCAGCCATACACAAAACATTGAACAGGTGTGATGTCCAAACCAGGACGCCAAAGAGGAAGCCACTGTTCTCCAAAGAACCATCACTGGATCCCTGAAATTTAGCAATGACAATTAGGAAAATGTTTTGTGGACTGATGGGACTAAGATTGAATTGTTCAAGAAGAATATGCAGCAGTACATACAGTGTTGAAAGGGCACTGCATACCAGCATAAAAACATCATACCAACAGTGAGCTATAGAGGAGAGCATCATGATTTGGGCCTGTTTTGCTGATTCTGGAGCATCATCGAGATTTAAAAAATTCCCCAGTTTATCGAGGATAACCTACAGGATAACGTCAGGGTGGTTCTGCTAGCTGAAGATATTAGAAGTTAGGTGATGTAGCAGGACAATGACCATAAACATCAAAAGTAAATCTACTAAAGAATGGCTTCAAATAAAAATCTGTATTTTGGAGTGACCAAGTCAGAGCACAGACTCCTCAAGGGAGTCGTTCACACCAGACATCCTATAAATATAGCAGAGCAGAAGCAGTGGTCTAATGAAGAGAGGTTCAAAATTCCCCCTGAACATTGTGCAGGTCTGATCTGCACCTACAGGAAACACTTGTGAGAGATTACTTCTGCCAAAGGAGGTTCAACCTGTTGTTAAATCCAAAGGTTTGCATACTTTTTCTACAACACACTGTGAATGTTTGATGGGTATGTTCAATAAAGACAAGAAGAATTATAATTTTGTGTTAGTAGCTTAAGCATATTATTTTTGTCTATAGTTATGACTTAGATGAAAATCAAATCACAGTTTATGACCAATTATTTCAGGAAACCATGCAAATCCAAAGGGATCACATAATTTGTCTTGCCACTATAAATAAAATATTACAAAATGCAAATAATTTAATAGGAGGATTATTGTTAATGCTAAATATAACTGTGTTAGGAGACACCCAAGGTTGTTACTCTGGCACATAGTTACATTTTGGTTATTTAATAATTTTTTGTTATTTAAATATACTTTTTATTTTAAGTTAATTCTGTTTTTGGTTTTGCTTTGTCTTTGTATTTATGTGATTTGAATTTTATTAATGTAATGTTATTTATTAGTTTTTCTGTTTTCTTTTATGTTAAATATATACTGTTTTTATTTTATCTGCCTTGCCTCTTGTATTTGAAACCTAAGGAGGTGGGGGCCACTTAATTAGGTATCTGGGATACTGGCACAGCAGTACTTTAGCCGAAGCTGAACAGGAATCAACAGCTTTGGCACCGTGTTGTTTTTGATTTCAGCTTTTGTAATTTGTGCTTATAATTTTGAATTCCTAGTTTTGTTCCCAACGCTTACTAAAGGTTCTAATTCTAGTTCTGTGATTTTTGTTTTTGTTTGTACATTGATGGTACAATGAAACAAATTCATAGGCAGATATTTGTCTTTTACTGGTGCTCAGAACAGAGCTGGTTCCTTCATTACGCACTGGTGTGCAGCCTGGGAAATTAGATGACTTCTAAATGACCCTGAACTGGATTAAACAGATTATATATAAAGTGTTTGTACTGATAATTTACTTTGTATTGCTCCAAACATACATTTGTGTGGCTATGTTTGCATGTGCAGTATTCAGTACAGGTCTGGCATCCAGTGTAAAAAGACAGCTTTAGCCCTTTTTGTTAATGAATTGGACACATGAGCAATGATAATGAATAGATAGATGAATTTATTGTGTTGCTTTTACAGCACGGCCGCTTCACATATACTTACTGAATATGTGCTGTACATATGCATTGAGTGCCTTTGTTTGCCTGAAGAATAACCATGTTTCGCTATACAGTTGCTTTGATTTTTTTTCTAAAAATCATTTTGTCTTTTTGTCCTATTCGGTTTCTTAGGTCCATAGAGGTATAAAGGGAGTGGTACATGACAAGGATACAGATGAAGGAATTCCCGATGCCATTATAGCTGTTGATGGTATTAATCATGATATTAGAACAGGTAAGCAAGGGCTCTGACTTTTAGGTGGGATTCTTTCATGTTGTGTTTTAAATGGTAATGACTTGTGCCATTACAACAAAATTGTTGCTGCAATACCTGTGTGTATCATGTACATAGTTACCTTCATAAAATAGCTTGCAAACAAATCCCACTTATCATATATGCATCTCTCATTCCTGATTTCTTTATTTGGAATGCTGGCATATGCAGTTAATTAGTTTCATCTCTAATTTTTCTCTGTCCTCAGCTATTGATGGAGATTACTGGCGACTCTTAAATCCTGGAGAATATGAGATCACTGTTAAAGCAGAAGGATACTTTCCATCATCTAAGATGTGCCGAGTTGACTATGACCCTCATGCCACCATTTGCAACTTCATTCTCACTAAGAGACCCAAGCAGAGGCTGCGCGAGATTTTGGCAAAGGGAGGCAAAATTCCCAAGGACTTGATGCTGAGGCTGCGTCAGCTCCGCATGCGCAAATTACGTGCCAGCACCAAAGCCTACAACCGTAGCCGCAGGCAATAGACCAACCAAGATGAGACAGTAGATCTGTAACACTATAATACAGCCTGGGTATAGTGGTTATGAGAAGGGGGTTTATAATCTGATAATTAAAATCTACCTACTTGATTATAGACTGAAATCCCAAAAACCAAAATAAGTTCCAAAGTTAAATGTCAAGTTGAGATATGTAAAATTCTGATCAAATCATTTTATGAACAGACTTAAAAATGAAGTATACTTTCCACTCAAATTAAGCTAAAATTCCTCAACTGTTTCACTCTTAATTCGTTTTTGGTTTATGTAGCATCTTTCAAAGGCTAGATCTCTAATCAGAATTTCTTCCTGCTTTGCACCCAGTGCTGCTGTGATAGGAAAGACCTGGTCTAAGAGGGTTCATTAAAAAATGAATAGGTGGCTTTTTCGTAATCAGCACTGACACAGCGCTTTTTAAAGTCTACGTCCCAGCATGAATCTATAACAACAAAAAATGGCAAACTGCAGACTGAGCCAAAAGTAAAGATGAGATTTATTTGCTTAGCAGACATTTTTGTCCAAAGTGACTTACAATGGAGGTCAACATAATCAAGTAATTATCAGTCTGGGGAGTGTTTGGGAAATAAGCGTTACAGGACAAGGGTGCCAGGTGATGAGTTGGGCTGTAAAGAACACCAGTGTATGTGGCAGTCTGCTTTTTAAATGTGAGTGTAACAATTTACAGAAATGCTAAACATACAGTGTGTTAAAACAGAGAATACACCAATCATTAGACTCTTTGACTTTCTCCCCAGCTCACAGCAGTAGATAAAGGTTACTTTACTTTCAACAGAAAAATTCTACCATGCCATTTAAAAAACTATAACATTTTAATTCCTTTGTCTGTTAAAGTGAAAGTGATGTGGAAATAATGTAAATTACTGACTTTCTATAAGAAAGATGTAATATATACATCTTGCCTGAGGAAGGGGCCTGAGGTGCCTCTAAAGCTTGTATATTTTAATCTTTTTAGTTAGACAATAAAATGTGTTATTTTGGTTGACTTCTCCCTTAAATTAAGACAAAGGTAGGAAACAGATAAGTAGTTTCTTAATTTGTCAGCATGGAAAAAGCTTAATCTGTTATATTCACACAAAATGTAATATTCTGTCTATACTATAGATCCATCAATTTTCTGTGCAATCCTGTTTCCTGATCTGGATGTCTGGAATTTTATTCAGGCAGCCCAGCCACAGTCTTAATTCAGAAGCAGACTAGATTTATTTTATATACCTAATTTAACTTTGGCATAATTTAATGCAAAGTTTAAATATATAATATACATATATCTGCGGTGGGTTGGCACCCTGCCCAGGATTGGTTCCTGCCTTGTGCCCTGTGTTGGCTGGGATTGGCTCCAGCAGACCCCCGTGACCCTGTGTTCGGATTCAGCGGGTTGGAAAATGGATGGATGGATATACATATATAATTTGACTTCTGCGGTGGGTTGGCACCCTGCCCAGGATTGTTTCCTGCCTTGTGCCCTGTGTTGGCTGGGATTGGCTCCAGCAGACCCCCGTGACCCTGTGTTCGGATTCAGCGGGTTGGAAAATGGATGGATGGATAATTTGACTTTTACTGAACAGTAATGTGCCTGAGGTTAATTTCTTTAAAAAATATATATGAGATATATTGATACACCTTTTAAAAAGACACAACAAAAGATAAAGAGCTCAATTTAAATTCCCCAGTAATTCAGCATCTTCTGAAGTCTCATTTAATGTGTTGTGAAAGCAAACTCCAATTCCCTAGATTTTTTTCCTTCATGCTGTGGACCCTTTTAAATGTCATACTGGCAAGGTGAAGACAATGATATTAGAGAACTTAGTCCCGATCACTAGCTTCCAGGATAAGGAAGAATCAGACAACACAATACATTTTCTGGTCTTAGAATGACTATTTTTATATTCCCTTTATTTATGGTTTTGCTAAGGGCAGTAGAATAGTCATTTTTGTCTTTATATATTTGAACTGCAAAAATGAAATCAGTTTTATGAAAGAAAATAAGAATGTTGGCATTACACAAAGCATATGTGTTACATTATGTAGTAAGTGAAACATGCACACCTCTAGATTGATAGACTCTATAACAAGGCTTTAATATGTAGACCTTGCAGTCACTAGTTTCAAATTGGATAAATGTTTTTCTTTTATTGTTGGTGGTTGGTTAATAGCATATTAACTATGTAAGCATAGTGATATAAAAATGCTGGCATTCATAGACTCTTGCAAGTCAAGGGTTTTAAATGTTAAATGGAAATACTAATAAAATCATTTTATTGTACTTCAGTGTTTCCTTCTTTGCATATAGAACTTTCATTTTGAATTTCCACATAAGATTAATAAAGTTTATCTAATCTAATTATTTTTAGCATATATGAAAACAGCACTGGAGTCCCAGCAGTCTGACAATCAGGGGAAACACTGTTATATAGGCAGGCATAATGTGTTTGGACTTGTATAGTGCCTTTTAACACTACACATTTTCTACTCCTTGGAGATAACCTAAGGTTAATGAAGGCAAATTTATTGGATTTCTGAGTGCCTTACAGGCAAACCACAATTTATGAGGTTATAGGTGGTCAGCCACACAGGGTCTCCTCAAGGAACTGTCCTCTGAAGGCAGAAGCAGAGAGATGGATGTTGGATAAGCTGCTGGCTATCATGAACAAAGCCTCACACTCTCTGCAAAAAACCCTCTTAAACCTGTAGAACACCTTCTTCACCACCAGGATTATGCCACCACAGTGCATCAGAGGTCATCTTTACCATTGGACATCACAACATACCTCTGAATAGTCTAAGATTTTTATGCCATTTTATAAAGATAATCTTAATTAAATTATGTACTACTTATTTATGCAAAATGTATGCAATATATAATCTTAATTAGAGTATGTATTACTTATTTATGCACTTGACTTTTTTTTTTTTGGTTTATTATTTATCTTACTGCTTCAGTTAGAAAGAATTGTGTCTAGTGTTTAGAAGTTTTTTTTCAGCTTGCAGGTTTATACTACCATTTTCCAGTCAGTCAAGAAACTGTAATTGAGTGTAATTGTGAATTATTAGTTTTGTAAAAGTCAGTTTTTACAGGTTTTCTAAACATTCTGTTGCTCAACTAGTAAGTGGCAAACAAATTTTAAACAGGAGATGGATTGACGGTATGGTACTCGGCACTGTGGTTCAGGTCCTCCTATTTACATTTTATAGGATCTCTGGTTTCCTTGTATCTCTCAAATATGTGCATGTTAGGTTATTTATTTATTTTTTTTTTAATATTTTTATTTTAGTAATTTTCATTGTAATCATTCCATACAAAGAGATCAATTTATAACCCAACAAATTTGAAGACTAATCAAACCCCACCCCTGAGAAGGAGAGATTAGCTAAAGGAAAATTGCTTTAGGCTTTTTAATAAGGCAACATTAAACAAAAGAAAGGGAGAAGTAAATATCTATGTAAATAAGAGATGGAGAAGGGAGTTAAATGCAATAATAATTATTTCTCTTATTCTAAAATAATATTGATTAAATCCTGCCATGTTTTGAAAAAATGTTGTACAGATCCTCTAACTGAAAATTTGATTTTTTCCAATTTCAAATAATATAAAACATCGGTTTCCCACTTACTTATAAGAGGAGAATTAGGATTCTTCCAATTTAACAAAATAAGTCTGCGTGCCAAAAGTGTAGTGAATGCAATCACAGTTTGCTTGTCCTTCTCCAATTCAAGTCCATCTGGAAGAACACCGAACACAGCTGTTAATGGGTTAGGAGGGATTGTGATACCAAGGCTGTCTGAGAGGCACTTAAAAATTTTTGTTCAAAATGATGTTAGTTTAGTGCAGGCCCAAAACATGTGACCCAGTGAGGCAGGAGCTTGGGCATGTTAGGTTATTTTATTACTTGAACTTGGAGTCCTTTGGTACTGTGTCTCTTCAAAGAATCCTTGGGTACCACTGGTTTGACTTTGTGTCGAATGAGAGGTTGTTCACGGAGTTCTGAATGAGGCACATTACCTGCATGGTGAGGGAGCGTCAGTTACAGCACTACGGTCATGTGTCACAATTCTCTGAGGGTGATAAAGTTCACAGAATTCTCATTGTTGAGGACCAAAGCAGCTAGACCAGGCCAAGGGGACACCCACATAACACCTGGCTGCGGCAGATAGATAACCATTTCCGGAAGGGTGGGACTAGACCACGTATCTACCTGGGGGGTTGCCAACCGAGATCCTGAGCTGTCTTGTCACGTGGTGGGTGCAGCAACGCACTGTACCAGTGCATGCTCCCCAACCTGACTTGACCCGACCGTAATCTGGTCTATTATGGCTGTTTGTGGATGTGTGAGTAAATGCACCCTGTGATAAATCCTGAATTCTTGACTCCTCATTCTCATGTAAGGGGAAAGTTGAAAAAAGATGAATGGAAGGTATGGTCTCGCAATAAACTGGTATCCCATCCCCAGTTTACCCCTACCTTGGACCCAGTGTTGACAGGAGTGTTTGTACCACCATGTACAGGAAAATATGCGTACAAGGTCAGAAAATAAACAAATAAATGGGAAACAGGGGTTCCCCAAGTAACTGGGATAAAATTTACTCCTGCCACCAAAGCTGAGCTTTTAAACACATAAAGACTTATTCGACTTTCTTTGAATATTGAAAGAGTTGTCGTATTTCAGTAATTGATGTTAGAAATACTGCGGTGGGTTGGCACCCTGCCCAGGATTACTTCCTGCCTTGTGCCCTGTGTTGGCTGGGATTGGCTCCAGCAGACCCCCGTGACCCTGTGTTCGGATTCAGCGGGTTGGAAAATGGATGGATGGATGGATGTTAGAAATAACTTGGTTAACCCTAACCATAACCCTAACTTGGTTCTGAATCACACTCTCATACTTCAGCAACCTTTTTAATTACATCACATAATCATACAAATTAAATATACTAATTACATGAAGAAGCTGAAAACCTTTTCTTTCATCTTAATGGTCTGCCGGGACACTAAATGTCAGACTAAACCTGGCAAGAGGGCAAGCTTAATTACAAAAATTGGCATAGACTTGCTAAAAGTGTTTGAAAAGCGTGAAGGCAGAACTAGAGGCCATTGTGACAAATGCAGTCTATAATCTTCATGGTGCCTATTTAAAAAAGACTGGCTTTCAAACTCCTTTTGAGGTGTGTGGCAATCTTTACATCTCCAATGAACTGCCATGCAGTCCAGGATGGGATATTACAGAGTAGGCTCTACTGAAGGGACACAATACAGTAGGTATATATATTTTTTTAATTTTAAAAAAAGCACCCTTTACTGAGAAGGATCTTTAAGATAACTATCTTAACAGCATGATGCTGTGAAGGGGTTAATCTTATTACTTTAAGAGGCTGTAACTCCTCACTTGACATAAGTTTGGACTGGCTGCAATGGTCAAAGCTTTTGGTAACATGTTTGGTCTTTTACATTATTTACATTCTAAACTTGTGTGGTATGAACAAACTGTTTTATATCTCTTTGCAATTGCCTGAAATTAATAAAACTAAAAAAACATTTCCAAAATCGTTGCAATTTTAAAGCACAACATGCTTACAACTTAAAAGCAGTATAAAGCATGTCAGATTATCGTATACAAACATTTTTACCAAGTTTTGAAACATTACAATGCTCCTTACATTCCACACAAATTTCCTGTGAAATAAAAAAATAGCAGTAAGTTGCTATTTTGTCCATGATTAAAAAGCAACACATTTTGTTATATAAGGTGCCCCTTCTCCCCTTTTGTGCCACTGCCCATCAAAAGGTCAGCACCTGAAGCTCTGTTAAAGTGACATTGGGCTCTTGGTCACATCCCTGATGGATGCCCTTCTTCCTCAGTTACTCAGCTTGGCCAGTTGGCCAAGACTAGGAAGAGCCATTTATTGAGGCTACTGTGCTCCTGGGACTACTTGAAGCTTTAGAAATAGTTTTACACTCTTGCACTGATCAATGCCTCACGATAATTTGATCATGGAGGTCTACAGTATTCCTTGGACTTACTGGTTGGTTTTTCTTCTGATATGTACTGTAGTGTGATTTGTGGGAACTTATTGTATACACAAGGGAACATGTATGCCTTTGTATGCCATGTATGTATGTGAAATCAATTTAGTTTGCCACAGGTGGGCTCCCATTGAGTCACAGAATCTCAAGGATGATTAACGCAAACCAGATGCATCTGACCACAAATTGAATACTTACGCAAATTAGATTTCAGTTTTTGCTTTTTAATAAATTTGCAGACTTTTCTGAAAATATATTTTCACTTTGTTATTTAAAAATCACATTGATGGTGAAAAATGGCGTTTATCTATTTAAAAGTAAACCTACTTCACAAAGTGTGCATAGAGGTAAAAGTTCTGAACACATTTCTGAGTACATTTTTTTTTGCGGTAGGACACAACGGTGTGAAATATGTCAAAGGGTATTTATTTTTCTTATTTACTTAAAATGTGACTGAGAGGTTCTGTCTTTTCCTTTGTTATTGTCCCCACCGTATTTATATTTTTCTATTTAGTAGTTCCTTACAAATAGAAGTGAAGAATATTTTAAAGGTGACAATCACATTGTCTGACACTTTTTTTCAGAAGCATTCCATCTTCCAGTTTTTCTGCATGCATAATGATGTACAGTGAGACTGAGCATCACGAGCTGCCTATTCTTTTGTGCCAAGTTTAGTTGGGTTACCTGTCATGTACACCTCAATCAATGTCAGAAATCTATTGACGGCTTGTAAATAAACCTAATGAAGCTGTTTTTTAGCTAGCATAATATTCCCACGTACCTTCCAGGTTGCTCACAATAAATATTAAATGTTTAAATTTAAATCCTTTATCTTGGATTTGTGTGACAGCACCACTAGTGTGACTAAAGTTTGATGCACTGAGCCTGCCTTGATATCCAGATCCATTTGTTAATTTAATGTGAAGCTATCCTATTTGTGGCCGTTAACACAACAGGCAGTTCTTCTTGAAAATGCTATTTTATCGGAATGATATATCATAATCAAGATCCTCCTCGAAATAGTTTTGGGTTTCTGACAGTCTCCTCTATGGCACTTGCCTTATCAAGGAGGTGTGTAGAGTCTCAGTGTTTTATTTACTGCAGTATTGTCATAATACAGCAAAGGATTTCAGAAGGCGAATCAAAGCAGTATAACTTCGCTTTTAAATGAGAAATGTGCCCGAAACGTGCATTTACATGTAATATTTTTTAAAATATGCAAAGCATGAACTCAATGAATATAGCTATTTATTCAAATCTGAAACGCGGTAATATTTATGGCTTTTGCGATGATCTTGAACGGCTAACAAACGTCATCCACAATGGTAATAATTCCCATAGGATTCGACTTTCAGAAACAAAAGAACATAGTCATCGCTGATATACGCTGCCGCTAACAAGTGTATTACACACGTATCCATATTTTACATATTTACATTAGATAACAGTAAAGTAGTACATCTTCATTTCCCAGCGCATTGTACACTGCATTTCACCAATGGTGTGCCGTGACAATAAAGATTTGTTGAATTTGCTTTTTCCAAGGATTATAGCCGAAGCGTTTTCTCGCGATATTAAAACAACCACTTGGCAAGTGTTTTTTTTTCCGGTTCGCTGACATGATGTTAGTGCTGGACATTAGGGGACAAGTAAGTTGTTCATGTTATATATCCCGAAACTGTGTTTTTATGAATAATATTTTTAAAAAGGCTTACGAGGGACTACTAAAGAAGTTTTTCTTTTTTTTTCGTCAAATAATATTAAAATAAGAATAACGGAAAATTGCAAATGTTAGATAGTTCTATTGTTTAGTGGATTATAAATAATAGCAAAAAGCACAACGTTTTGCCAATATGTAAATCAGCGCATTTCTTTTACTCGGTGGTAGAGCACGAATTGTGTGATTCGCGTTATTTTGACCTGGTATTTGTGCAATACAGTACATTGAAATTTGCTTATAAAGGTTTTTAATAGATTGACAATATTTATGGGTTACAGACTTTAGTACCATCTATCGCCTTATACAATTTAAAGCAAGCATCGAGAACGCTTTGATATACACAGCTACTGCACCATATAAATACAGTAATATATAATCATAGTTCAGTGGTTAAAAGTTAATGGACCAGCTTCCAGCTCATCTGTCAAGATTCGAATTAACAGTAGAGGCAGGTTTGACCTTTTGACAAAGGAAGACATCTCCGAGTCAGATCTGAAGCTTTGCAAGATTTTTAAGTAATGATCTTGTTATTTAATCTGATTGTTAAATGGACAATTCTTTAAAAAGCATTCCTAAATGATTTTGGTTGTCCATGCTTGAAACATTAACGTGTTTTCAAAACTGCTTTCTTCGAAATGAACTAGCGCACTAATTAATGATAGTGCCATGGAGGGATTCCTTTTTGTAAGCACTCCCTTTATTTTTATTTATATTTTATTTTTTTGCACAGTGTATGGAGAGCCAGGGCTAACCACCACCAGCAGTCGATGTGATTAAAAGGCAAAACACAGTGGGCTGTAGCTAGCGGTTAAGACTTTAGCCTTCATACCTTCGGGTTGTGGTTTTCAAATCCTGGTACTGGCAGGAATTACTTCACCTGACTATGCGCCAGTTGGAAAAACAAAGGAAATGAAATACAAGTTTTTGCTTGTACTTATAAAATACTTTTAATTTTATTTTAATTAATCATACAGAATATACTGATGTAGTGAGGACTCTTTCAATTATTTCATAGAGTATATATCTTGAATAATCAGGAAAGCAGCCGTTTTGGGAAACACCAAAATGCTATATTTTTCATTTTGCCATTTTTATAGTCTCATGATTTTTTTTAGTATTTCAATGAGTTGTCTCTGTTATGCTTTAAAGGTGCTTTTCTCCCTTTGTAGATACCCTTGCTAAAGACAGGCCGGTCTACAAAATATAGCAGTTGCAAACTTTCTGGCAGCTTTGTGTGCAAGGCAGGAAACTGCCCTAGACAGGACATGAGTCCAACACAGTTTCCACGGACGATCACAGCCACACTGGGTCAATTTAGTGTCACCAGTTAACCTAATCCCTGTGTCTTTAGAGATCTGGGAGAAAAACCTCACACAGACACATGAAGAATATGCAGATTTAATAAGGGCAGCAACCAGGTTGTGGATTTAAACCCAGGATGCTGGATCTGTATAGCAGCAGCACTAATCACTGTACTACTGCACTGGGCAACGCCAGTCTAGATACTAAAACATTCCATGTTTTGTTTAACAACAGGAGGTTTATTCTTGTAGAGTGCATAATTAATTTTTTTACTTAGTAAATATTAATTCATAGAAATAAGTGCAGTAATTATAGACAGTACTGTGTTAAAAACTTAGCAGTACTGTAAATCTAGAAAATTTTGAAAATATTAAGTTGCTTTGAAAATATGTTACAAAGAAGAGAATGAGTTTGCCTTTTTAAGCAAGAAATTCAAGTGCCTGCCAACTCAAATAACTTGCAAACCAGAACCAAGCATAAAGAGACAGAAAAAATATGAATGCCAGAATACTGAATAGTTATTACATTTTCTGAAAGCCTATACTTAGGGACTGTGAGATATCAGAATTTTTACATTGCATAAACAGCATAGACAGACTGGCTGGAAATTTGGTTTCAGAGTTTTCTATAGAGTAGCTTTGTTCAACATCACATTTTCAAATGTTCAGATCTTTTGTGATGGGGAGAGAGGTTGAGAGAATGTGCAAGTGCAATTGAATAGAAAGAGGGCTGTTAGACATTAGTCTTCATTTATTATCTGAAATTAAACTTTTATTATAATGTGTGTCTCATTTCCTGTCTCTAAAATACTTTTATGCTCTTCATATGTTTGTGAAGAAATGTGAACAAAGGGATTTACTTCTGCTGTCTATATTACAGTGAATGGATTATTATGTAATAATAACGTTTTCAGAAAGTTTCTTTTAAAAAATTTTTCATAAATTTACTAGCTTTTAAAAGTTTGGAATCGCACAGAATATTTAAATTTAATTAAATTGAATGGTACCATGATATGAAAGTATCAAATTTTGTCAAAAACACAGAAAATTCTGGGTAATTCCAAGCTTTTGAATTCCAGTAACACAGGTGTTTTCAAGTTAATCGAAAACACATAAGTACTGTATATTCAATTACAAAATGAAGCAAAAAAGTTATAATTTGGACCAATGACCCAGGAAGCTCTGCAGTCTACTTTTGACTTCACGCTGTAGGAAGATAAGTAAATAAATCAAGGTAAATAACATTTGATGTGGCTTTTAGATAAGTAACATGTGCTTTTCATATAAAGACCATAACAAAACATAATCACAAACAGGACTTCGCATGATACCTTGGTGAGCTCTGTAAGCCCTGCTTTTTTTCTTTGAAGGACATGTGTGGGGCAGACTGACTGGCAGGATGACGCCCAACATCTTGCTGCATCCAAACTGTGTCATCTTTCACCTTTACGCCTGGTACAGCTGCGTTGTTCTTATGTGTGAGTGGACATTTCTTGTGAGGAGGGCTTCTGTTCTCTTTCTCCAATGTAGAACCCTCATCATCATCTGAGTTCACCTCCGTTATAGCACATCTTTATTTGAAAACAGCAGTGTCAGATTGAGGAGAGCGTGAACGTGACAGAGAGAATAAAACTGAATAAAAAAAAAACTTTTATTACAAGTACCGTAAATTTACACCGGCTGTTACAGACTCAAATCAAATGTATGTTTTTATTGTATAATAGTAAGAATTAGAGCAGCTCACTACTCAAATCAGGCGCACTCGATATTGAACCAGTGACCTTTTGATTATCAGTCAGCAGTTCTTACTGCTGCACCACCAAAGCTGCCGTATCTTAATGCAGCACCACCAAAGCTGTCATATATTAATGCAGCACCACCAAAGCTGTCGTGTCAGCATTGTACCTTAAACCGATTTCTTTTTCTATGGTTATATTCTTGAATAAAAGCGCACTTGTTTTGCTATACTTATACCTTTTGTGAAAGTGTTTACTTGATATTTGGACTTCAGTCTTCACACATTATACACTTCATGTCTACATTTTGTCAATTATTGCATAGTTATATGTTCAACGATTCCTGACTCGCACTTCATTCTACAAATTTCACAGATCGTTGTAGACACGGAACACACATGAAATGTATGTACAGTAATCCCTCGCTACTTCGCGGTTCACTTTTCGCGGATTCATGACTTCGCGGGTTTTTAAATATAGTAGTAGTATTTCCTAGTCTAAGAACAACAAAACAAGTTCGGTGACTAAGTGTGTTGTAACACGGGCTGTGATTGTTACATGGGAGGGAGACAACAAATCACAGCTTCCCGCTTTCTAATCGGGCCTGTGATTGGTGCTTTGACTGATGCCTAGATCCCACAGTATCTCCCCTTAGGAGAGGCGTTAGGCAAGTGTAATTGAATAGCGGCGCTGCAAGTTTAGTTTCTTTTCAATAAAGTCAGGCGTTAGGCAAGTGTCATTGAATAGCGGCACTGCAAGTTTAGTTTCTTTTCAATAAAGTCAGGCGTTAGGCAAGTGTCATCATTTTTACTGCGCAGCATATTCATCACCATCATCACGTCATATATAGCTATGTGTACTTCGCTATACAGTAAGTGTAAACTTATCTACCGATTTCATATTGCTTAGCAGTTGTCCCTGTTATTAATAGAGTAAAGGGTGGGTTGTAAACAATACAGGGAGGGTTTAAAAACGTCCAAATACACGTTAAATAATTAAATAAATATGGTATCCCTACTTCGCGGAAATTCAGTTATCGCGGTCGGCCTTGGAACCTATCTCCCGCGATAAGTGAGGGATTACCGTATTCCAAATATATTGTTTACCCTATACAACTCCAGGCACCACACATGCAGATAAGGAGCCTTGGCTTGAGCTGGGAGAGCTTTTTGCCCGAGATGAGCTCTGGCAGTGGGGGGATGGGATAACAGGGTGCTTGCTGCTTGTGCTAATCGACACATATACAAAACAAAAGACGCTGATGGAGAGGTGCAAATGGATTTAAGGTGGGCCAGGATTACGAGTTTTTTCGTATGCTTCAGGAATACTAATGTTAAAGGCACACTAATTAGGTAGCCGCATGAGACAGAAATGTCGAAGCAAGCAGTATCAGATACCCTAACTACGTCGAAAAAACTAAGAAACGCGCGCTTAACTGCAAAATTGAAGGCACAACAATATCCCGGTGACTTTTACGAATCTGGACAACAACTTTTCTGCAAGTTTTGCCAGCATACCATAGACTGGAGATGAAAAGATACTTGCAATGACCATATCAAATCTAAAACCCATCTCATGAACAAGGAGAAGTTAAGTTCAAAAACTGTTCTTCTTTAGGTAACAATAGAGGAAACAACAAAATCGTCAGATGCAAGATGCCAGTTTGTGGAGGACTTTGTGGCCATGTGAGTCAGACATACCGCTCGAAAAAATGATGAAGATTCATCCTTTCATTATTAAACACTGTAAACAAGGAGGCGCACTGCCAGAAAATGAGAGCAGTTTTCGTCTGACTCCTTTGTCCCATGTCTTTGAACAACATATGGACGCCGTTCTTCGAAAGATTTGTGGCAAGAAAATTTATGTTGTAGTTGATGGAACCACTGATAGCCAAGACCACATAGTTCTCAACATAGTGATACATGAGTAAACATTTGGCTGTATGGTAATTCTTTTATGTAAGCAGTTTTAATTGAACATGAAATTATATTTATTGTTAACGCGTTCCCTTTTAAAAATTAACAGTGATGTTTCTGGATTTAATAAATCTTTTTTGTCTTGTGGTGACAAAACACGCAAGGTCCACATTTGACTCTTCCATTATAAACTCATCACCAACAAACCTGGGCAGAAGAGCAGGCTTCTCCTCAGATACAACAAGCCCTTAAAAGCATGTCACTTTTGTTCTGTTTAATTCCCGGATTTAGCGTCTTTCAGATTAGTTGACTTTTGCTTTGTAATTAATTATTTTCAGATATGCAGTAGATGAAGCTACAGATGCAATGATGAATGTTTTTAGTTTGTAAACATTTAAGATTTAAGAATCATTATAAATAATTTACATAATTACAATTATAGGTACTGAAGACCAGTACGTTTTGGCAGATGTTATCTTTATGGAGAGCTGCAACTTTTCCACCTATTCACAGGCAGCACTTCAGTCCCTATCACAACAACTAGCTGAATCTTAATGACACTTTAGCGGTGGTTACAGACAATGCATCATACTGTCTGAAAGCATTCCAGGAAGTTTTAAAAGGGATTATGCCTAACAGTGTACATTCAACCTGCTTGTGTCATGTCATCAGCACTATAAATACTTCAGTGAGGCTGCATCACTAGTGATGTGAGTAAAGTTTCCCTTCTTCAAGAAACCTGCCAGGAAAAGGAGATGGGCAACCATATTGTCACTGAAAGAGATTGTGCTGACCAAGGCAATAAAAAACTATGAAACAAAATGAATGCTTAAGTTGCAGTGGTGTCTTGTCTCAGTGCATAGCTTAAGCATTAATAATTTTTGTTTGTTATCTTAAGCAAATGTAAAACATCGTGGTTCAAACCACAGAGGTAGGCTCCTGTAACTAAGATTAGAAAAATGTCCTCTGAAATCACTATTACTACTACTATTCTCAGTGTAATTATAACTAATGTAATTTTTTTTATTAACCCCATTTCCTAATTTATTTCCATTATCATGATAGGAGAAATTTACCTAAAAGTATACAAAAGACTTTTTCACATTCCTGCTTGGAGAGGAAGTCCACATTCACAGGTAAGCAAAGTGCCAGCCCTGTAATATAAAATTATATCTTTGTACACATTACTAAAATATACCAGGTTAGAGAATTAATAACTGACCAGTGTGTCTTTTAACCTGTAATTTTTAACAGTGTGTCTTTAAACCTGTGAAATACTATTGGTATTTAATCATATTGCATTTCTTTTTTGATTTCATAGCTATGTGTAACATTGTTGTTACATTTAATTGAAAGCAATTTGTGTTGACTGATTATTTGGTAAGTTCATAATTTAACTATTTAAAATGCAGGGATCATGCAGTCATTTTTATATGCTTGATTATATTTTTTATGCACTATCCTTAATTCACCTATTTCAGTAATTATTTTTGTGTTATTTAAAGTATATTTATCTGAAATGTTTATTTGTAATTCCAAATGTAATCAGTAGGAGGTGTCATTTTAGAACCTCACATTTGTATATTTTTATGCAGTTTGTTTTCAGATTTGTTATACCAATTTAAAGATTATATATTAATAAATTTTTAAGTATTCATAACTGATTTCTAAAAGTTATATCATATTTTTTGTTATGCTTAAATAAACGTGTCTTGCTTGACTGGCTAAAGATACTGAATTCAAGTATTTTTTGGATAGTTGAGACAGTGCCTGTTCTTCTGACTTTTCTTTCTTCTCTAAGTATAATACAGTATGATATAGTCCCACTACTGCTGAGTTAACATTAAGTTGGTAAAACATATTGAAAAGTGTGTAAAGTTGTAAAAGATGTGCTTATGAGCTTTATTTAAAGCAGGTATTCATGCTAGTTTTCTTCTTGCCCACCATCTTAAAAACATCAGTGGTCAAACTAGAGACTAACTATACCAAATTTTGTTTCGGAATTTGGTTAAAACTGAAATCTTGGGGAAAGTTTCTGCAGTGCAAGTACTTATGTCAGAGGCCAAAAACATAACTGATTTACCCATCTAAGCTAAACATGAAAAACTTTCACAGCAGCCTCTGGCATCAAGTCAAGAGAAGACATACAACCACTCACTAAACCAGGCTTATATGTGGAAAAGTGTTTCATTATTATCCTGTGAGAATGGGATGGTGTGGCTAAAAGGTTTAGATAGATAGATAGATAGATAGATTATTAATCCCAAGGGGAAATTCGCATACACCAGCAGCAGCATACTGATAAAGAAAATATTAAATTAAAGAGTGATAACAATGCAGGTATACAGACAGACAATAACTTTGAATAATGTTAACGTTTACTCCCCTGGGTGGAATTGAAGAGTCGCAATTTTTGGTTTATGGATGCAGGATTCAATTTTTTGAAGTGTGACTGACCTGCCACCCCAGTAATCAAATTAGGTTTAGTCATAATGTAGATTTGTATTTGAAAAGAAAAAGATTAGATAGTGAATGGATTTAGAATTGGAAAATTCACTTCTTGTGAAAATTACTGCTGCATCACCCAGTCATCAAAATTCTGATACATATATACAAGGACATATTATTTTTCTTTTTTTTTCCTTAGCCCATCATGGCCAACTACCATATACGAAAATATGAAGATAAAGATTATGATGCAGTGCGAGATATATTTGCAATTGGAATGAGTGAACATATTCCTGCCTGCTTTACGCATTGTTTGAAACAGCCTGTCATGCAGCTATCACTAATGTGTGTATTTTGTGCACTTCTTCTGAGCTCTAAGTCCTTTCTTCTTCCTGTCATGGCTGTTACCTTTCTACTGGCTGCAGCACGTCAAGTGGTGAATATCAACTTCAGAGCGTATATTGAAAGAAGTCTAAATGAAGATTTACTTGACATTAACAAATCCTATATGCAAAGTAAAGATTCAAGTTTCTGGATAGCGGAATGTGATGGGAATGTGGTTGCCACTGTGTCAACGTTTCCCTCTAAAGAGGAGCCAGGTACTTTGGAGTTAAAGCGCATGTCTGTGATAAAGAATTATAGAGGTCGTGGAATTGCAAAAACCCTCTGTAGGACGGTGTTACAGTTTGCTCGTGAAAATGGATACCCTACTGTCATACTGAAGACATCTGTTGTCCAGTATGAGGCACAGAAACTTTATGAGTGTTTTGGTTTTAAAAAAAGTAGAGAATTTCTTGTTCCTGAGCGTATTGCAAAATTGTGTAATTTTACTGTAATTGTTTACAGGTATGACATTCTTGCACATGATTAAGATTTTAAATTTCCATATTTTATCATAATTTGATGATTGTTTGTTAAACACTTCCTGAATTACCCATAGCTACTTTGGAATTGTCAGAATTGTTGTCTTTGTATAAGGTGATTTACATTTTTAATTCCTGCTTCAAGCATGATAACAAAGCTAATGTTATGTGACATAGTATAGAACAGCCTAAATTCAAAATGTGTTCCCATAATGATTTTTTATTGTGCATTGAAATTTTTAAATCTTTTCCGCAGAAAAGCAATGCTTAAATTTTAATGATGTATTGGAAAACCCTAGTTCCAGTGTTTCCGGCTCTGTCTATGCATCTGACAACCAAATACTGCTTGTGATGTGCACAGATTGTGTTTTGACCTTTTTGTTGTGAGCAATAAAATTATGCATATCAGTCTCAATGTGTAAAGGCAAGACCCATTGTGTAGAATCCAGGACATTCCTGGGTCACCTGTCCTCAGAATTTACTAGGATTTACACATTTATACTTATTTACTACTTTTTTTAAAGATATTTTTAAGTCGTTAAAGGTTTCCACTTTAGTTGTGTGAATTTACATTTTTTTTTTATAGATTCCCACAAACCTTTTTGTGAAGAAGTGTTGTGTTAATGTGCTTCCTGACTATCGGCTTACATGCAATTCCCCTTACTATCCACCAGCATCCTTGAGTACCTGATTTACTGTTCGAAAAAAAATAGATAATCTTTCTTGATGCCTTAGACCATTTTGAAGAACAGCCTGATCTGCTTTCCATTTGACCATCAGAGTAGGACTTCACCGTCTGTCCTGGAATACATACTGTATCTATTTCTTCTTAGTTAGTACAGCTTCTAATACTTTACCATGGTTACTAGAACTGCATGCAGTCTTTCAGATTTGGCCTCACCTTCATGTTACAGAGGCTTACCATAACAGCCCTTGGTTTCCAGGGTCAGTAATATTCAGGAAGTAGTCCCAGTTAAAGTTACAGAAAAGGTTTCTGATGTCAGATAAATGATAATAATTGAAAACTAACATTTTGCTCTTTGGCTTGACTTGAATAGATTATGAGCTACTCTCAATTTTTAGACATCTAAACTTTCCAGACAGATCAGGCTTAATTCTGAGGTTGTATTTGAAAACTTTAGTGGTACTGTAAACTTACTTGTATCTATATGGTTTTATTTCATCATAAGCAAAACCAAGAATTTGATGGGAGTTATGCAAATTGTTGATTTGGGAAATGAGAAGGTCTGGTTTCCTAGAATACTTGACACTTAATTTGTGCATCAATACTGTCCACCCAGCAATGTACCAGTAAATTTCTAAGATATGTTTTGGTTCTGTGACATGCTTTATGTTAACTTCCAATTTACAATATTCTCATAAATAAGTCCGGTGAAAGCAGTGAGGACTTGATTCAGTTGATATAGTTCTCAAAAAAAAACAAAAAAAAAAACCCTACGGTGTTTGCTATCTGTACGCTCAAACAATATGCAGAGAATGTGTTTCCTTTGTTTTTATAGTTTTGTGTGATTACTTCCATTAAAACTGGTACAGAGTTTATTAGTTTGGTAAAGGTGAATATATCGTTTATATTTTAATCAACATCAGGGGTGTTCAAGTCCTAGCCTAATATGCACCATTGCAAAAATGCTAAAATTAATTGTAACAAGAATATGATTGCAAATTGAAATATACACAAAACGTCTGCAGTTTTTTTGTTTTATTCCCTTTTCCTTTCTTCCCTTTCTTTCCTTTTCCAACGCCTATGCTGTTAATACATGCAAACAAAAGCTAATAAATGGCAAAGGTAAAG
Source organism: Erpetoichthys calabaricus (assembly GCF_900747795.2). NCBI lineage: Eukaryota > Metazoa > Chordata > Cladistia > Polypteriformes > Polypteridae > Erpetoichthys > Erpetoichthys calabaricus. Next base: position 47,318,908 of record NC_041398.2, read on the forward strand.
TAATAAGTAAATTCTAGTTGAAAATTTTCAGTTATCAAGGTATGGTGGAACACAGAAAAGATATAGTATTGATATATAAAGATAAGATTTTGAATACATGACAGCTCACACAATGGCACATCTGCTCATTATTTGGGATGATTTGAACAAAATGAAGTAAATGATGAGTAACATGATCAGCCTCAGCAGTAGCTGTATCAAATGGAGAACATTTTTAAAATACAGTAATAGATTTAATTTAAATTCTGAGAGTAATGGTAGACAGATGAATCTAGGCTCAGGTTCCTTAAAGTGAGGGAGAAACTACACTCTTTAAGGCATTAATTGGTCAAAACAAAGATAGTTATTTAATTATCATACTTGCATGTTAGTAGCTTGTTGTTCTAGTATGATTTTAGCTGACACGTTTTCTAATTCTAAATACTGTCATGTTACTTTAAGAGCAGAAGTTTGTTGGAATGAAAAGGTGAACACCCAACATAAAATATTGGCATGAAATTCAATGTTTATTTTTAAGAACTCCGATGACATGTGCAAAGAATCGTTCTTTTTTCCGTACATTTTCTGAACTAGCTTAATCCAGATCAGATAGATAGAGAGCTTGGAACTTGCCTTGGTTACATTTGGAAGCCAACCATAGACCGGGCTTCAGTCAGTTGCAGGGGACAATCACATATTCATGGTCACTCACATTTTAAAGCTTCCAGACAACAAAAACTGAAGAACCTGGAACACACATGGGCATGTTGAGGATATGCAAATTCCACATAGACAGTGCAGTTATGTTTTATCAGGTAAGGTACTATTGTCACCGTATTTTTCCCTTTTATACTCTTTATGGTGTTCATAGACTTTAGTTTAGCATTGATCACACTCATTCCTCAGCACCTGACTGGAAAGCTAAGCCTGCTGGGCCAGAACACCTTCTTCTGTAATTGGATCCTAGACTTAGTCCACTGCAATTCATTTTACTGACTCACGACTGTGCAGCAACGCACAGTTCGAACCACATCATCAGGTTTGCTGGCAACACAGCTGTGGTGGGCCTCATCAGCAAGAATGATGAATCAGCATACCGAGATGAGGTGCAGAGGTTAACAGACTCGTGCAAAGCCAACAAACTGTCTCTGATCATAGACAAAACAAAGCAGATGGTTGTTCACTTTGGAAGATATACAAGCGACCACTCTCCTCTATATATCGACAGCTCAAGCGTGAAGAACATCAAATTTCTTGGTGTTCATCTGGCGGAGAACCTCACCTGGTCCGTCAACACCAACTCCATAGCCAAGGAAAGCCCAGCAGCATCACCCATGTTCACCACTTTCTACAATGGAACTATTGAGAACATCTTGTGCATCTGCATCACTGTCTGGTTTGGGAATTGCACTGTCATGGATAACAAAACCCTGCAGAGTATAGTAAGGACAGCTGAGAAGATCATCAGAATCTCTCTTCCCTCCATCATCGACATTTAAACTACACACTGCATCTGCAAAGCCACCAGCATTGTGGAGGCTGTGACACACCCCTCACATAAACTATTCACTCTCCTCCCGTCTGGAAAAAGGTACCAAAGCATTTGGGTCATCACTAGCAGAATTTGTAATAGTTTCTTCCCTCAATCCATAAGACTCCTAAACACTCTGGCACTAAACTGATAACACATACACCAAGGTTATTATAGTTAACGAAAACTAAATTCAAAACTGAAACTATTATTAAAAAAACATTTTCGTAAACTGATAAAATAATTAACAAAACTGAAATGAAAAACTAAAACTAAATGAAACTATTAAAGTAGCTGGAAAGACTAACTGAAATAAAATAATAATTTACTAAAATATTTTTAGTTTTCGTTTTTGAATGAATAGTCTTGCCGTTAGTCTTTAACCCTGGTAAGTTTTCTGTAAAACAGAAAGTCATCCACCACGAGCCACCCGCATATATTCATCCTGTGAATGGCGGCTGGTGACGGAGGATGGCTGTTCACACAGCATTTGCGACAGAGCAAGCTGAGTAAGGGTGCGTAAAGCCTGTGAAATAGAAAGCAATTTACTTGCCGACTTTCTTTGCGCTTGTTGTATATCAAGATGTAATTCAAACGGCTGGAATCAGAATGTGCTGGTCAACAAAACATTTACCATATGGACAGAAAAATCATTGAGTAATGTTTCAGTTTATTTCTCAGGTGTCTGCTTTTTGTTGACAGCAATTCACCTGCCACTTCGCACAGGAGAAATCGTTTAGTAATCATGAAAAAATTTGACCTCAATATTTTGATGAATCTTGACCTTATAGACTAACCAGTGTCCAACAATACTGTTTTTTGGAATTGTGTGTGTACGCGTGGGTGTGTGTGTATAAACACGATAACTCAAAAACACAACTAGATAGATGAATGAAATTTGGCATGTGGTTGTTACACCACAATTCTAGATATGTATTAACTTTTGGGCCAAATCCATCATCAGGAAGTGGTACTTTACCTGAACACATACTCGATTTTTTTAAATTTATTTATACAGCTGCAGAGTCCGATTTATTCAACTTTACTTTTATAATAATTGTTCAATATATTATTAATTTGATTTGTTGTTGATGGTTCCTTAATGTACATAATATAAAAATATAATCATTGTCTTGCGGTTTACTCCTCAAATATCCATCCCCATATCTGAGTATACTGAGGGGAGAGCACTCCCGGTTTTTGAAAATAAAATGGCACTGATCGAGAGACTGACCAGGTCATCATACAAGATCAGCATATTGTTGCTGACCAATCACTTTTGCTTTAAAAACATTGTTTAACAACGAAGCGATACAAACAAAGGTAGAGAATCTGACAAGTGATAAAAAACTAAGCATACTAATGGGTTTTTGTATTTATTCCATATTTATTAATTTATCTTTTTTAGTTCATATTCACAACGCAAAATACCTGATATTGTGACAGTAATCCATTAACAGAATTATATTTTAAAATATTTGTCTGCTTTTTTCAATGTTTTTCTCTTTCTCAAAATAGATAGTTGAAATATCATATTCTTTTTGTTCTTAACATCAGCCTTACCATACATATTGCATACCAGGGATTTTTCCTGCCTTGCATCCAAACCTGCTGCAGTAGGCTCCAGATTTCCTGCAATCCTACTCTGGATAAACAGGTTTAGGTAATGTATATGTTGTTCTTAATCTCAGATGCTGTCTCTGTTGTATTATGCCTGTCTGTACTCCTATTACCTGCTCTTGCTCTGCTCATTATTGGTTTACTGTCCTTTATGGTGGTCTATTCAAGACTTACTGCCCCTAACCTTGACACTACATGCTTGTTGTTCTTTTGTTTCCCTCAATACAGCTAGGTGGGGTCTGCACACTCATTCAAGTCAAACAGCCCTGTTCTTCCTAAGTCCCTGTGATTTTCATGAGAAAATATTTTATAAATTATAAAATTGTGTAAAATTGTTCATATTCAGTGTCTAGTTTTGATTATGCTTGTTTTTATCAGACAAAAACAAAACCAGATAGTAAACCAGGCAGTGTAGTAAGCTTCAACTAACATTAAACTCATATCCAAATCTGTTAAGTGTACAGTTCTGTCTGATTGTGACACAAAACTAACTCCGTAGGCGCTCTATGCCATAATTACTAAAACTGAAACTAATATATATAAAAATAAAATAGAAATGTTTTTGTGAAATAAAAACTAAACTAAAAATACACGGTGAAGGAAAACTAAAACTAAACTGAATTTCCAAGTAAGGTCAGAAAAAATATAGAAATAAAAACTAATACAAAAAGGCAAAACTATAATAACCTTGACATACACACATTCCCACCAGATCATGTCTTTATAGTATTATTATATTTATTATCGTACTGTTACTTTCCTTCTACTTCCAGTGTCATGTTTTCATCTGTTCTTTCTATTAAGAAATTGTCACATTTTGGCACAACCTGCTAACTTCTATACTAGTACATATCATAATTGCGTACTGGTCAGTGCTACACTGCCTTCGTTTGTACTGCTGTCTGTCTGTCCTACAATGTTTACACATGTTTGCACACATGCATTTTAGGTTAAAATGCGTAGTTTTTTCTGTAGTCCTTTGTTCCATGTAGCAATGTGGTCCCAGAGATATATTGTTTCATTTCACTGTCTACTGTGCTAACTGTATATGGTTAAAATGACAATAAAAAACTACTACTTTATTGTGTAGATCTTAATAAAATGCCTAAAATCCCTTACACTTACCACTCTGTGATCAGGTGCTTTAGCACTTCCTTCCCTATTCCCTTCTATATCTACATCAATTAGACAGAGTAAAGAATCAGGCAGGAGTTAAATTACTCATTTAATTATGTATTATTGATAAAAATGCCCAAAAATATTAAATAAGCAGAATTCTATGTGCATATTGACACCATTCCCTTACTGCCTAAGTAGCAGTGCATTTTGTGTCCATAAGCGACTCTCAGCTTATTTTCAGTCTAGCTTGCTTTGCTACCACATAGTCTTTGAATGGAGTATTGAAACAGGCTACATGCCAACAGTATTCTCTTCATGGCAGGTTAGAGAGAGAGAGAGAGAGAGAGAGAGAGGTTAAGAAGGGGTAACCAACTTTAGGCCATTCTTACAACAAAACACAAACCAATGGGGCATCATAATACAGAATGGTCTCCAATTCAAAACCAATCATAAACAGCCATCCTTTAGACCAACACAATTCATGTACAATTCATCCCCCAGTTGCTTTGTCACCAGTCAATGGCCTTCCTGCAGATGATGGCTTATAGGCTCTAAATCTAAACACAGTCACCATTCCACTTTAATTTGGAGTTGACCTAGTTTTTCTACTTTAAACGGGTCTGTTTCTAATTGTATAAAGCATGTGTCTGATAGTAGTATTAATTATGTTTTTCCCTTCTGAAAATATCAGAAATGTGTCCCATAACTTAACATCTGAATATGATGATTAAACATTGTCAACAACTGCTTGATCAATGTCATTTTTTCTTATTCAATAATTATTAGCTAAATTAATTTACAAAAATGTATATAGCCTTGTATTTTGTGTGCAATCTAATCATTTAATAGAAGTGTTGATAGTGGCACAGACAGCACAAGTATTTACTTAGAAAACTTCAAAAGTTACTAGTTTAAGTTACCAATGACATGTCCAACAATGACCAGAGATAGAGTCATTCATTAAGCAATTGAAAAATCACATTGTCATGTGCATATCCAAAAAGTCGCCCTGATTTGTATCCACTTGTGCTCTATACTACGTTCCTACCTTGCTTTCTATAGAAGATAGGCAGTAAACGTGCTGGTAGTTGGTGTCCATTCTCCCTTCGAAAGATGTCATCACTGCTCTCATTAATGCGAGTTACTGGCCCTTTTCAGGGATACATTTGAATTGTGAGAGCTATACCCAATCTTCTTACTGATGTTAAAAATCTTCAGCCACCAGCTGGGATCCATACTTATATATATATATATAGATCTATACTAATAATAGCTTCCCTATTCTTTAAACACTTGTTGTATTCCATCCCTTAAGTGTACAGTACTATCATTCCTCTCATTTAACAAATTTCCCCCAATGTTAAACCCTATACTATACAGTACATTCTATTATTAAAAAAAATCAATAACCAATAATGCTTTAATTGGACTGATTTTATCTAGTAATGCTGTAAGAGCTAATGTAGTACTAAATATACAGCAGTAGCTGTCATGTGTTAGATTCTGATTAAGTACGTAGGAGGATTGTAGTGGTTACAGACCAGATTACATACAACCATTAAACCTAACTATTGTTCTCTCACATCAAGTATCAATAGGCCTCAGAATTATATCATTTTAAAAATCTTTATTCTTAAATGTTGTTTTTACACTAGGTGCTAACTATATACTAATCACATTTTCTAAACTATTTACTATTAATTATTCACATTTTTGTACAAATTGAATAAAAAAATTACATTGAGAATAACCATGCACTATTTCTATTAATAAAAACAACAGTTACAAATATTCAATAAATACATGTTGCTAGTGAGTTCATTTGCTGTTGTGCTTGCAAATAATTACCTTTTCCTCCTATATCACCTTACAGTTCAAATTCCCTTTGAAACACGATACTACAAAAAATAGATATTAGTGGGGGATTTTAATATGATGTGATAGTCTGGTCTTGGAGTCCAATAACTCAAAGCCTCTTCTTTTGGCTGCTCCCATGTAGGTGTCATCAAGTGGATCATCTGTCTCCATCTATCTATTGTGAATTTCCCATTGGGATTAATAAAGTATCTATCTATCTATCTATCTATCTATCTATCTATCTATCTATCTATCTATCTATCTATCTATCTATCTATCTATCTATCTATCTATCTATCTATCTATCTATCTATCTATCTATCTATCTATCTATCTATCTATTCCTGTGTTTTGCTTTATTTTCGGTCACCAACTGCCTTCATGTCCTACCTTGCCACATCCGTTATCCTCCTCTTTAGCCTTTCTCTTTTCCTCTTGCCTGGCAGTGCCAATCTCAACATTCTTTTCCAGATGTACCCCTCATCTCTCCTCTGCACATGCCCAATCTTGCCTCTCTCACTTTGTCACCAAACTGTCATACCCATGTTGTCCCTCTAATATACTCATTCTTAATCCTGTCTATCCTTGTTACTCTGAGGATATTAATATGTAAAACTTGAGACCTGATGTAGATTGATGCCTTCTACAATTTGGGACCATGGAGATTATTTACTTTGTTACTGGCACAAAACACATTAAACTTTTAGTTGACTTGTTTGCATTAGGAACCCATGATCCCTTTAACTGGAACTTGAATACGTTGCAACAAACAAAAGTTCAGTAGTCAATCGGTCGATGGTCTGATCCATGGCTTGATCCCCCTTCTGGTATGACTTATTTCTCCATGGAGTCAAAATGTTTCTTTGTTTGCATACTTTTATTACGGCTCAATCTCTGGGTTCAAACTGAACTGCTGTTATCGCTGATGGGCTTAGGAGGAGCAGCTTTTACCTGCAGGTATAAAGACTTAAGAGTTTTGCTCAATATTTAGTCAGTGCTGCAATACTTCCATCTGTAAGTTTCTTTGGGATCCCATAAAGGAGGAGAAGATGTCAGCCATTGTGCTGGTCTGCCCTTAATATTTCAGGAGGTATTAGGCCTGTTTCACTGGGGACATCCCATTATTAACAATGACACCAGCAGTAAGGCAGATGGTCGTTTTAATCCAGTTTCGGAAAGTATCTTGGCCAATTGGTTTTTAATAGTCAAAGTGAATTGTGTAGGTGGTAAAAGCAATGTACAAGTTTACTTTAATTTTGTATTTTATTTCTTGTGTTCAAAACAGATCCTTCAATAAAAACTTATCATCTATACAGGTGCTGGTCATAAAATTAGAATATCATGACAAAGTTGATTTATTTCAGTAATTCCATTCAAAAAGTGAAACTTGTATATTAGATTTATTCATTACACACAGACTGATGTATTTCAAATGTTTATTTCTTTTAATGTTGATGATGATAACTGACAACTAATGAAAGTCCCAAATCAGTATCTCGGAAAATTAGAATATTGTGAAAAGGTTCAATATTGAAGACACCTGGTGCCACACTCTAATCAGCTAATTAACTCAAAACACCTGCAAAAGCCTTTAAATGGTCTCTCAGTCTAGTTCTGTAGGCTACACAATCATGGGGAAGACTGCTGACTTGACAGTTGTCCAAAAGACGACCACTGACACCTTGCACAAGGAGGGCAAGACACAAAAGGTCATTGCTAAAGAGGCTGGCTGTTCACAGAGCTCTGTGTCCAAGCACATTAATAGAGAGGCGAAGGGAAGGACAAGATGTAGGAAAAAGTGTACAAGCAATGGGGATAACCGCACCCTGGAAAGGATTGTGAAACAAAACCCATTCAAAAATGTGGGGGAGATTCATAAAGAGTGGACTGCAGCTGGAGTCAGTGCTTCAAGAACCACCACACACAGATGTATGCAAGACATGGGTTTCAGCTGTCGCATTCCTTGTGTCAAGCCACTCTTGAACAAGAGACAGCGTCAGAAGCGTCTCACCTGGGCTAAAGACAAAAAGGACTGGACTGCTGCTGAGTGGTCCATAGTTATGTTCTCTGATGAAAGTAAATTTAGCATTTCCTTTGGAAATCAAGGTCCCAGAGTCTGAAGGAAGAGAGGAGAGGCACAGAATCCACGTTGTGTGAGGTCCAGTGTAAAGTTTCCACAGTCAGTGATGGTTTGGGGTGCCATGTCATCTGCTGGTGTTGGTCCAAGGTCAACGCAGCCGTCTACCAGGAAGTTTTAGAGCACTTCATGCTTCCTGCTGCTGACGAACTTTATGGAGATGCAGATTTCATTTTCCAACAGGACCTGGCACCTGCACACAGTGCCAAAGCTACCAGTACCTGGTTTAAGGACCATGGTATCCCTGTTCTTGATTGGCCAGCAAACTCGCCTGACCTTAACCCCATAGAAAATCTATGGGGTATTGTGAAGAGGAAGATGCAATACGCCAGACCCAACAATTCAGAAGAGCTGAAGGCCACTATCAGAGCAACATGAGCTCTCATAACACCTGAGCAGTGCCACAGACTGATCGACTCCATGCCACGCCGCATTGCTGCAGTAATCCAGGCCAAAGGAGCCCCAACTAAGTATTGAGTGCTGTACATGCTCATACTTTTCATGTTCATACCTTTCAGTTGGCCAACATTTCTAAAAATCCTTTTTTTGCATTGGTCTTAATTGATATTCTAATTTTCCGAGATACTGAATTTGGGACTTTCATTAGTTGTCAGTTATAATCATCAACATTAAAAGAAATAAACATTTGAAATACATCAGTCTGTGTGTAATGAATGAATCTAATATACAAGTTTCACTTTTTGAATGGAATTACTGAAATAAATCAACTTTGTCATGATATTCTAATTTTATGACCAGCACCTGTAGTTGTATCAATTTAGCTGTTGTTGTGGACTGTACTCAATATCCATCACAACAAGTAAATAAACACAATGTAAAATAAAGTCAATCTGAATATATACCAAGGGAAGAGGCATTCAAGTTGGTCTCACAATATTCAGACAGTTGGCACATAACCTTTGCTGCAATAAAAGTAATTTTGTAACCTAAAATTCACTTGCTATAACACAAAGGCTCAATTAAATCAACCACCCCCCTTTCTCACACCTGTGTCAATTTTGCTGTATCTTATTAGACTGAATGGGGAGCAAGAGTGTATTGGGCAGGGAAAACCCTGAGACCAGTCCCATTAATGTAACGGTTGATAAGAGCCAAATGTTATAACTCACCTAGAGATAACAAATATATTCAAGGTTAGAAGTAAAGATCAAAAGAAAAGAGAAGGCAGGCATGTGGAGGTTTTTAGGTAAAGAGCCGTGTTCTATGGTGGCTCCTGTAGAAATTAGGGAGATTCTAGTCCATTATTCTAAATTACAAATATGTTTGTCTTTATGTTCAGTGCACCCTTTGAAGATGAGAAATGGGCAGTGAATGCAGGCCAGGGAGCTAGGAGTTAATGGAAGGCAGTGTAGCACCTCCAGAAAATATCTTTCAGTCAGCAGAAGAAGTAGAAGTCAAGGAACTAATCCGCTGTCTAATCAGTTTTAGAACAGTTAGGCTCTGCATTCCCATTTTCCATTTTTATAATTGTATAGTATTGGTCAGGTACGTGCACCTTTTTATTTGTATTTTAGTCCATCCCTCATCCAACCCGCTACATCCTAACTACAGGTTCACGGGGGTCTGCTGGAGCAAAACCCAGCCAACACAAGCACAAGGCAGGAAACAAACCCCGGGCAGGGCGCACACACACACACAAAGCACAATTTAGAATCACCAATGCACCTAACCTGCATGTCTTTGGACTGTGGGAGGAAACCGGAGTATCCGGAGGAAAACCACGCAGACACAGGGAGAACATGCAAACTCCACGCAGGGAGGACCCTGGGAAGCGAACCCAGGTCTCCTAACTGCAAGGCAGCAGTGCTGCCAACTGCGCCACCTTGCTGCCCTTGTATTTCAGTCTCCGCTTTTAAATCTTTTACAAAAGTGACAGATATTTCATTGTGTCTAAGGGAAAAAGGTAGTTCATACAAAATATAGTATCATCTTTTCCTACATAAAATCCCTTTAATTATTTCAAAGGTTATTTAGATCAGAATACATTATTTTGAAATATATCCATTAACATCTTTTAACATGTCATCTGAAAGTTGAAACAGTTTCTTTAAGCTATTATTTTTTTACTAATTAATTAACACATACATTTCTATCTTGGGCTTTAGCATTTTAACTAATTGCCCAGAATGTTTCATTAGAACATCAAATTATAATAAAACTAAAACTTTCCATCAGATGTGCAGTCATGCAAATGTTAACATTCTATTCTATTTCATAGTTAAAATGTACAAATTAATTATAATAGAATGAGTGAATGGATAAAGAAATCAATATATCAATACATGCATTAAATGCTTTATAATTCAAAATCTTATTTGTATTCAGAATGCCTTCAGAATAGTTAGTGCATCACACTATTACATATTTAGAATGGAGATTCTGTTCCTTTGTCAGTTAACCAGTACAGTTCTTTAAACTAAGAAAATATTCTAATACAGTATATAAAATGTATATATGCTTAACAACATTGATTTCTTTACCTATAACTTCTTGTTAAGGCTAGTTGTTCATGCAAGCTTTTTCATTAATATCTGAAATTTTTCCTTGCATTTTTTTCAGAGTGTTCTGTAGAAAAAGCAGAGTCTACTTTTTTGTTGATTAAAAAATTTCTCTTACATTATTTATTCAATATTCTTATTGGCACAGCATTTCTCGTTACGGAACAATACCTAGACTGGAGGCCATTGCATCACAGAATGAGCACACAAACACGCCCCAGAGCCAATCCAGCACCTGGAGAACCCACACAGACACGGGGAGAATATGCAAACTCTACACAGAAATATTCAAACTTAAACTTTCTTATTGTAAGGTAACAGCGCTATTCACTGTGTCCCTTACCACCTTTCATTCCAAATTTTACAACATGTTAAACCTTTTGTCAAATTACCCAGCACTATATCTATGCATTCACAGTATATCTACTCTATAACATTAATCTGACTCCTAAAAAATGTATCTAAAATTTAGTCAATTAAACAGTGTCTTTATACTGTAAGCACCAGGCAGTATTATCCAGCATCATGCCCTGGAGTAAAGAGGAACCCATGCCGAGAAGAGCAGCCAGAATGGAAAGACAGTGATGGACTGTCATCCCATTCGGGATGGGTATGGGACCTTTACCTGGACAGGAGGATAAAACAGTGGAGCATTGGGAGAAGGCTCTTGGAATGTATTTATCCCCAATCCACTAGATGGCAGCATTCCATAACCTCAGTAACCATGTGGATACCTGCAGGACATGATGAGAGTTGTAGTGCTGTGAGTCAGCCCTGCTGGGTACCATGGGTGCTGTCAGAGGATGCTTCAGGGATTCATGATCCCTGTTTCTTAGAGTTTCCGTTCAACACCAAAGTGCTTCCATCGAGCTATGCCCTGGCACTGGAAGGACTCCTGGGTCTGACATAAAAGGAAACTATCCATCCTCCTCCAGTTGAGTCAGAGTCGGGAGGAGTGAAGACAACACTCACTAGAGGGAGGTGAACAGAGAGGAAAGAGAAGGAAAGAAGAAATAAATTGCTTGTTATTGTGTTTGTGCAACCTTAGAAGAAACCTTTGTGAGGTATTTCGATAATAAAAATCTCTCTTTTGAATCTGTGATTGCATTTGTGTTATCTGTGTCTAGGTTTTGGGGCATGCTGGCGCTCCTTATTCTGTCACAATACGTACTTTACATGTAATGTGCACTTAAATAAAACAAGAACATCTATAGTTTGAAAACAAAATAACCATTCTGAAGCACACACCACAACTTGCAGCATTATTATTCTTTACAGAAAGTGTCCCCTTTGTATTTTATAATTATCAAAGAACATTTTCCTCTTAAAATTTGCACAAGTAACAATGTAAATGGCATAATTTTCAAAGCTAATTGCGGACAAAGAAATCGTTTACACGTGTGGTACCATATCATACTGAAGTGAGGTGGCCGAGCAGAGGCCGAGTGCTGAAGAGATGCTTTGAATTGCGCTTTGAAATCAGCACATTCATAACAGAAAAAGGAAGGCCTGTCAAAGAGATGTCTGATTCTGAATGGCTTTGGAAATTGCCTTTCTCTTTAATATTAATATCAAAACAATTTAACAGCAATAACACATATTCAGACTTCCCTTTTGATCTTCTTTCAAATTTCAGTTTTTATCAAAAATGTATTCTTAAATGTGTCTGGAAACTCCTACATCTTACTTAATCTTTGTATCACTAAGTACTTTCCCTGCTGTAAAACTTCGGTACCACTTTAGTTTTCATTTACTGCAAAAATGCATCTATTACTCATTTACTCTTTAACAAGCGCTTAACAAAGGCTTCTTTTGGTCTTCATAACACTTATAAAACACCAGTAGATCGGTTATTCAGTTCTGTGCAGAGTGGCATATTGACATGCTGGTAAAATGACTTGTTAATATGAAAGATTCACAGGTCTTATAAATATGGCATATCAAGACAAATATGTCTCAGTTAAGCCACCTCAGACCACTCCAGTGTGAAGTTGTGTTAGTAGGTCACATTGTAGATATGAATAAACACTTTACTGATGGTTTGTGTTATGAAGCCTTTGTTAAGATCTTGTTACATAATAGTAAATGAGTAAATTATGTATTTTTGCAGCACCTATATTTAAGTGTTACCAATCCTTAGCACATATAATTAAAATGTACATTTGCGGTGGAGTGATATGCTGCATATAAGTTGTGAGTGTCACAGAGAACAGATGGGCATCCCATTTAGAAAACAGCATGCCCTCTGGACAAAGTAAAAGGTGCCAGGGAATGGACAAGCAGAAGCTGGAGGCCAGGAGCTGTTCCATCCCCCATACATTAGGTGGCAGTGGTTTGCCGAAGGCATCCCAGCTTAGAAACCCGCAGGGGTTCATGGGAACTGTTGTCCAGAAGTGCAGCCGTGTCGGGATTCCTGTGTGCTGCAAGGGGGCGCTGTCAGGGGAGGACTCATAGACATAGAATTACTAGACGCCGCATGACCAGCAGCATCGTACGTCAACGTTGCCGCCATATTGCGAGTGGCACTGCTGTGGAGTGAAGTAATGGATAAAGATGCCTCACGCATGTGCTGCTTGGGATTGTACAAACCGCTGTACGCTCCAAACCAGATCCCAGGGGATTACATTTCATAGGTAAGGCTGAACAATTGTTTTGGTTATATTTGGCCATTAGAAAATCCCGTTTTATAATCTTAACTTTAGCTACTCCAGGCTAAGATAGCAAAGCTATGCATTTATGTGCTCAAGTGAGCCTCCAAACAACGTTTTGGCTAAACGTATTTAGTCACTATGTAGATTGTTGTTAGCTGTTAACTTTTCTCAAACTTTGAAGGTTTCCCAAAGAAATCCACCTCAGGAAGCAGTGGGAGATAGCTCTTAGACAGGATTTTGAGAAAGCTGTCCTGTGATGTGTGCTGTGCTAGTTTGGTAACAGATGCTGTACCAGCATCATATGATCAAAGCTACCACTTGCTCACATTAAAAAACAAAGGAGGTTTGATGATTCCTTCTGAGGGTATAGTCAAGGTGGTCAAAGTCGCTGAGCGTGTTATCCGACAGTCGACATTAGGACAAGCTGTCAGTGTATCTTTGATCAATCAGTTTGTTCAGGCTGAGTTTGGTTCAGAAGGATGTGTTTTTTCTCAAGGAGTACATTGAGGAAACACAGTTTGAAATTGACAACCATCATTTTATGCTCATGTCTTCAGTTGTGTCTGTCTTCCACAAACTAAGGCTGCACCATATTGCCAGACTGAATTCTCAAATTACAGAGTGGCAACACACGGAAAAAGCTATGAAAGACAGTTCTGTTTCATGGATTTTAGATCCTTTCCTGTATATATTTAAGTAACCACATTGTGTGTGTGTGAGAGAGAGATTGAGAGAGGAATGAGTGAAATATTTTCAGAAATTATTAAGCCAATTTGTATACAATAAAATTGTTTATTTTTGTCATTGAGTGTATCATTTCTCTGTTAAAAGAAAGACAAACAAAGATATCTGGCAGTAACAGTGCAAAATTCACAATTGGTATGCCAGTTTGAAAGATAAGTTTTGAGGGTAGTTTTAAAATGTGTTATTGAATTGAGCTGACGTATATGAGAGGGAAGAGAATTCCAGAGTTGAGGAGCACTACGACTGACGCTTGAGCTCCCATAGAACAGAGTTTGATGTGCAGTACAGAAAGTAGAGCTGCAGATGAAGATCTGAGTGAGCGAGAGGGAGTGTAAGTCTGTAGGAGATCAGCGAGGTAGGGGGGAGCAAGGCTGTGGAGAGCTTTAAATTTTAAGAGCTGTATTTTGTATTGTATTCTGTAGTTAATAGGGAGCCAGTGAAGTTGAGAGATAATAGGTATAATATGTTCAGTGGATTTAGAACAGCAGGTTATTATCCTGGCAGGAGAATTTTGAAGAAGTTGTAAGTGATGGATAAGTTTTTGTGGGATGCCAGATAGAATAGCATTATAGTAATCTATACGTGAGGTGACTAGGGCATTAACCAATACTTCAATACTGTGTTGCATAAGAACAGGGCGAAGTCTAGAAATGTCCCAGAGATGGAAGAAGGCAGTTCTGAGAAATGTTACTTATATGGAAGGAATTATTTAATAATAATAATAATTATTATTATTATTACTTTAATAATTGCCATTATTAGTATATAAATGGATATAAATAATTGCATTTAAACGATTCACCAAAATCTGTTGTATGTAAACGATACTGTTTTAAACGTTATTGTTTTTTCATCAGAAAACCCGGTTTCCACGTCTACCTGTATTAGTTTAAATGGCACTTTTGCCACTCGCAATATGGCAGACGCGCTGACGTATCGTGTCGACTGGGCAACACAGTGAATGCGGCGTCTATCTATATATGTCTATTTGAGGACTATCCTGGTTCTCAAACAACCAGGAAGTAATCCCCACAAGTAATGCCAAGTCACCAGAATCCATTCTGGGTCCAGCATAAAAGGAGCCTGACTCTGACTCCCCACGGTTAGGCAGCAAGCAACACTGAACTGGAGATGGAAAGAAAAGAAAATGTTTATTGGTTGCATCTCACTGTACTTTATAATATTTAGTGCTTGCTGGATTAAGAAATTCATTATTTGAACCCGTGACTGTTGTGATGAACAGCACGCATGACCGGGCATGGGTTTTGATCCCTTACCCGGCCAGGGGGCCAGTAGGATGAAAGGAGAGGTGGAGACACCCTGGCAAGGCTTCTGGTCCCCTTAAAGCAATAGATGGCAGCCTCCCTGGGCAACGTTACCAGTGTAGACACCTGCAAGGCATGTTGGGAACTGGAGTCCTTTAGGGTAGCCTTGTCATGTTCTCTAGGTGCCACCAGGGTGTGCTGCAGGGATATGTGATCCCTATTCTTTGGAACTTCCATTTCACCTGGAAATGCTTCCTATGGACTATGCCTTGGCACTGAAAGTACTCCCAGGTCCAAGCTAAAAGGAACCACTGTGCCACATCCAGGCAAGTTGGAGTTGGGAGTAAGGAGAACAAAGCTTGCCTGGAAGTGTGGAGGAGAGGAAGAAAAGAGAAAAGATTTTTGTTGTTCTGTAGTAAAAAAATCCTTTTTGTAAGGTAATTGAAAATAAAAAGTCACTTATTTGAACATGGAACTTGTGTTTGTGTGGTGGTGTCTGAGGTTTGGGAGGCTGCAATGCCCCGTATATTGGTCATACTGTGTTGGAAATTATTGGGTCTGAGTTGTGAGGCTTGGTGGTACATCATGCTGGTTACAGTTGGTAAATATTTTGTATGTCTTTATTTGTAGAATTAGAATTTTACTTGTTATAATGTTTAAAGAGCAAGGAAAATGGACAAACCAGTTTTTCTCTACCTCCAAAAGTTTAGCAATGCTGATTTTTATGACTGAATTGCTGGTCACCCGTGACAGAGAGGGTAGTTTTATTGCTTAATGACTTGCATTTCCTTTCTTGGTTGTTTGTTTGAAGCAAACAAAATTACTTGAGGTGAAGTTTTGGGGGGCTGTGCCTGAGCTATTCCTTAGTGAATGGCCCAGTAAGATGTACATTTGTGAGAAGCGAGACAGGGACAATAATGAAAGAGGCTTGCAAAAAGGCATGCATTTTGGTTAAGTGTATCCATGCATCAGGCACAAGGCAGAAACAACACCTGGAGAGGGCATCAGCCCTAATCACAGGGTGAACACACTTACTGGGGCCAATTTAACAATGCCAACCTTTGTGCCTTTAGATTGTGGGAGGAAACTGTAGGAATGCAAACTCCATAACACTATGGACCCTGGTCTCCTTGCTGCATTGCAGCAGTGCTACCACTGGACCACCGTGCCAACCTGTTATGATTAACTAACATGTAAACTGTTTCATTTGATAACTACATGGCTCAAACATTTAATTTATTACACAACACTTGACAGAGGAGCTGGTTTTAACTGACAGCCTTATTCTCGTGTTCAGCTCATTACTTAATTTTCAATTTTTCAGTGTTTTGATATCTGGGTTCCTCTAGTCCATTTCTGACCTAATCTGGTTCATAGCCTGAGCTTTTTTTGGTGGGCTAGAATGGTGTTTTTTCTTGACGTGTTCTCCATGGGCTGGAACACTCAGGATACCATTTGGCATATTCTGTAATCTGCACTAAACAGTATTCTCCTTTGGTACATTCTTCTGTTTCACAGTAAGTGTAATTTTAGTATCATTTTCCTGTTTCTGAGTCCAATGTGGATAAATTCCAATGTTTTCTACAGCCCCATATTCTCCAATGGGTCATTTGTACGTTAAACTTCCACTTACATTGTTGGAGACAAATCCTTTCAAAGTATATTTTGACCTAATTTTAGACCTTTTCTCACCCAGTTTTCTTCTGCTTCCTCTCAATCTGTTCCCACTTCTATATGGTGTCAATGTGTGATTTTTCTTTCAGTATGATTTTTTTTTATCCTCTGTTAAACACAACTTTTCTCTTGCTTCATTATAAAACCATAAGGTATAGATTTTATACAACACAGATTACAATTCCTAACACATAATTACTTTGCTTTTCATTTTTATCATTTTACCACCAAATGTAAAACTTTAACTAACCAAACCAATGAAAAGAAAATCCTTAAACCTACTCAACGCCCTACTTCAACTACTGTACTTGCCCTGAAGATAGCAATTCTTGTCATGTGTTCCTTTACTGTCAGTTGATATCTTAAATAATTCCATAAATGTTGGTTTACCTTGTTCAGTCAGAAAGTCTCAGAACAATTAATCTTTATGCTAACTGCTCTTGTGTACTTTTAAGAATTTTAACCTTTACAATGCTTGTACTTTTTTAGCTCCGGGCCTCATTTCTAAATGGTGCATACGCACAAAAATGTTGTGTATGCCCTTTGCCACGCTCACTTTGAGATGTATAAAAACTAAACTTGGCCTAAAGCCACGCACATTTTCACAGCAGCCTCACCATACATACGCAAGTTTCTGCTTGGTTTTGCAAACGGTCGGCACCCAGCATCTAAGCAGTACTACTGTTTCTGTGCGGTGTCCCTTTCTTTTTAAGATTTTAATCCATGATGCTGGATTTATCAAATATACCAAAATTAGTTGCATATCATTTATAAAGTTAATTCACTTGATTGTAATTATTTTGTAACAATATAATGGTGCATGGAATGGCCAAACTATACCAGGTTTTTAGCCACGGGAGCTTTTAAGCGTTAACTTGCTGTGTAAAGAGCAGAGAATCTAGCCATTGTGGTGCTTCGTGCCAATGCTACACTGTAAGGCCAGGTTTATACTTCACATGACACAAAGCATGCTCCAGCAGACGCTACTGCTACACAAGCATTTTACTGTTTATACTTGCGTGCATACTTTAAGTAAATCTGGAAGATTTCACCAGGTGGCAGTGCGAGATAGCACTGGATGTTTAGTGATTACAGCCATCAATCTAGGGATGCGCCCATTCCAGCAAGCATCGGGCACGAGAAAGAGATAAAATCCCTGGACAGGGCATCAGCTCATCGCAAGGTGAACACAAGCATACACATACATTAGCATCATTTTAGCTTCACCAAATCCCTAAAACATCATGTCTTTGGAAAGAAACCAGAGCACACTGTGGAAACCAACCAGGAAAACATGCAAACTGCAAAATGCTACCGCTCTGCCACCGTGCCACCACAACATGTGTCATTATTATCAGTATTCATTATTTAAATGAAGTTAACGACTTATCTGTAAAATGTAACATACATATTTTAATGCATTTCATCACGAAAGTGACATCAAATATAAATCTAAGGATTCTAAATGTGCAGAGAGCTGGAATATCATAAATATAATGCATTCTGTTTGTGGCAATTACTGCTGTCAGTTCAGGAGGAAACCCCAGAAGCACGTAGCGATTAACAACTAGGTCGGTTTTAAGTTGATATTTACGACGGTCTACTTTAATGATAAAGTAAACTACAAGGTTAAAGTGGACATTTCGAGATTAAAACCAAAATTTCCACTTTAATCACAAAATAGACCTTTTCACCATGCCCTTAATTTTTTTCTCTGTGACTCAAATACGCTGCCATACATTCTGATGATGTTGTGAAGGTGCAAAAAAAAGATGGCACAGAATATGGTATGTGAGATCTTTAAAATGTATCATGTCATTACGTTGGGGAACGCTTGAATATAAAAGCACCATGAATGCATTTGTATGTCGGCATTTTGCTTCAAAACATTGAACTGTTCATCAAACATGGAAGCACACACAACGATCCCGGAGGATCCGCATAGCAGCTTTCTGTGATATGTAGATAGTAAACAGAGACTCTGACGTCACATTCCGACTTTTATCACATTGCACCCCCCGACATTTTGCTGGTACTGCAGCTTGTGCACGCATCATGTTAATTTCTGAGGACGTGCACAGAGGACGCATCAAATGAACATTGGGAACGCGTGGCAGCCATGATGCATGCGCATTTTTGTTCTGAGTGTAAAGTATAAACGAGCCCTAAAGATGCCTTCAGAGAATGAATACAGTATGTTTATGTAAATAGAAAACATGTCCACTCTGTCAATGTGCTGCTTTATAGTCCACAGAAATGTGTAATGTGTAATGTAATGTGTTTGTTGCATAATGTGGCTCACAATCCTGGCTTGCCCGTACCTGAAGAGACACGGTAGGATGAACCTGACCCACCAAATGATGAGCCAATTCTGACAACATTACAAGGTAATCAGATGCAATATTTATTTTTAAACCAATTCATTTAATTTGTGGTCAATATCACATAGTACAGCCCTTATATTCCTTAGTTCATTGGCCACATCTCTTAAAGCATCCATTATTGCATTTTGTGACTCCAGAACAGCGTCCGACAGCATACGGCCAGATGGTCGCCCTGAAGTTTCCAAGGAAAAGGTGTGTGTGCAGCCAGCACATAGGGGTCAGCATTTGTAGTATTGTCAGAAACAGAATAAGCAGAAGGTGGGCTGTAACTTGCCTTTTCATGTCAACTTTGATATCTGACCACTTCTTTATTTTATTTAGGGCACTGTGTGACTTGTCTCTGCCACGTTGTATCACTCCATCAATTTTAATTTGTTGCTTATACCCTATACCACTGCTTAAGCCAACAATGTTTTTCCTTGCTTCCACTTTGCATTCACAGAAATTCTTCTTTTTTCCATGCTTTTGCCACTGTCTTTTAACAAAACACTGAACAGAAGGGGCAGTTTATATTGATTTGCATATTCAAATATGTGAAATTCATTGAGGAGTCAGGGTGGGGCTGTAGGTGAATGCATGTGCATTAAAATTTACTTTGATTGGGATTTATAAAAGGAAAGTGCATGGAACCTTGCTTACGCACAGTTTTATGCATCTGAATTGTTTTGTGCATATGCACATTTCCAGTTTTGTTCATACATCATGTTTTAGTGTGAATTCTACACACAGCATTATACATGAGGCCCCAGGTCTTTTATTCTCTTTCTTTCTTAACTTCTCCTTTCCAATTTTGGCTCTTGGTTTCCATTAGTATGGTTAGTATTGCTAAAAGAATCCTGTTTGCGGGTGAGCTGATTGACAAATCTTTGAACACCAAGGTCTGAGAGCGACTTTAAAAATATATTATTATAGTAATTGCTTTTAATAATAAAACCACTCTGAACCTTATTCCTGTTGGTTTATGCCATTCCACCATAATACTGATTTACTCACAAAATTTGTTGCCTTTCTTTTTTCCTCCTATATTCTTTCAATTTAAGTTGCATTTAAAAAAAGACCATCTATTTAGTAACTACTCCTAACTCCTGGTAAATACAGCAATAGTGACCCATAAAGAGAAAGCTCTGAAAGTCTGATTATATTTGGTACCCATTTAATTTGTTTGATCTGAACATAGCTGTTTTTCCCATTACTCAGATAGGTATTTCTCTCATGAATGTGAACTATTTTCTTTTTCTCCTTGTAAGAGTCATTTTCTAGCTACACAAGATTCATAAATGTTTTACTAAATGATAGTGTATAATCTATGGGAGGTTCCTATAACCCCTATAAATACAATTAAAGGCGGAGTGGTGCCTTTGAGGCTAGGGATCTGCACAGCAATCGGAAGGTTGCCGGTTCGAATCCCGTAAGTGCCAAAAGGGACTCTACTCTATTGGGCCCTTGAGTAAGGCCCTTAACCTGCAATTGCTGAGCGCTTTGAGTAGTGAGAAAAGTGCTATATAAATGCAAAGAATTATTATTATTATTATTAATTGAATTGGTATATTCTAGCTATTTCTATCTGCTCTGACTAAACATTATTCTCAGTTAGTGATCAGCCTTGCCATGTGTAAGGTGTAGAGGGTACATGGTTTTAAACCGTGCCTTATGAACCTTTTAAGAATTGCGTACCTTGTGTGCGTGTTTTGTGTGTCAACTAACATGTAAGACAAGGTGCTTAATTGTAAGTGCTGCGCTATACGTTTAAAGTGTACAGAAGAAGAAGAAGTTAAGAATCTTTAAGTATAGAAGAAGAAGTAAAGAAGTTTTATGTACAGAAATGACTAAAGTTTTTCAAGAAAAGCCAAGTTTAGGGAACACACATTTTTCCTTTTTTTTTGCATTTTATTCTACGTGTGTAACACCTTTTTTCTTTATTCTTGTGTGGATTATTTGCTCTGAATTTTCACTAAATATTTTTAAACGAACTTTTAGACTGAGAAATTTTTTTTGACACGTGTTTTACCCGTGTTTGAATTCACCTTACACTCCGACGTCTACACTCATTCTGATTTAATACAATATCTGTGCATCAAATAGGTTTTTACTTAATAACAAGTACAGTAATCCCTCCTCGATCACGGGGGTTGCGTTCCAGAACCCCCCGCGAAAGGTGAAAATCCATGAAGTAGAAACCATATGGTTATATGGTTATTTTTATATTGTCATGCTTGGGTCACAGATTTGCACAGAAACACAGGAGGTTGTAGAGAGACAGGAACTTTATTCAAACACTGCAAACAAACATTTGTCTCTTTTTCAAAAGTTTAAACTGTGCTCCATGACAAGACAGAGATGACAGTTCCGTCTGACAATTAAAAGAATGCAAACATATCTTCCTCTTCAAAGGAGTGCGCGTCGGGAGCAGAGAATGTCAGAGAGAGAGAGAGAAAAAAGCAAACAAAAATCAATAGGGCTGTTTGGCTTTTAAGTATGCGAAGCACTGCCGGACAAAGCAGCTGCAAGGATGTACAATGTAAAGGTAGTCTTTCAGCATTTTTTAGAGGAGCGTCCGTATCCTCTAGGCCAGTGTGCGAACAGCCCCTCTGCTCACACCCCCTCCGTCAGGTGCAGAGAATGTCAGAGAGAGTGAGAGAGACAGAGAAAAACAAACAATCAAAAATCAATACGTGCTCTTCGAGCTTTTAAGTATGCGAAGCACCGTGCGGGAAGCATGTCGCTTGACAAAGCAGCTGCACAGATGGGAGCAACGTGAAGGTAATCTTTCAGCATTTTTAAACGAGTGTCCGTATCGTCTAGGGGTGCGAACAGCCCCCCTGCTCACACCCCCTCCGTCAGGAGCAGAGAATGTCAGAGCGAGAGAGAGAGAGAAAAGCAAACAATCAAAAATCAATACGTGCTGTTTGATCTTTTAAGTATGTGAAGCACAGTGCGCGAAGCATATCGCTTGACAAAGTAGCCATATGTAAGCCCAGCAAGGATGAGAGCAATGTGAAGGTAATCTTTCAACATTTTTTGAGGAGCGGCCGTATCCTCTAGGGGTGCGAACAGCCCCCGTGCTCACAATATAGTTGAGGAGTTTTATTTAATACATAATACGCGCTCTGGTTGGGTAGCTTCTCAGCCATCTGCCAATAGCGTCCCTTGTATGAAATCAACTGGGCAAACCAACTGAGGAAGCATGTACCAGAAATTAAAAGACCCATTGTCCACAGAAATCCGCGAACCAGCAAAAAATCCGCGATATATATTTAAATATGCTTACATATAAAATCCGCGATAGAGTGAAGCCGCGAAAGTCGAAGCGCGATATAGCGAGGGATTACTGTAACACACTTTTCCTTCTACTAACTATGGCTGTATTCTGTGACCAACAAAGATCCATTAGTCTTTCTCATTTCCCTTGCATTTACACCATTGTTTACTTAATAAACAGGGTGTGGGGGATGTTTCATCCTTACTTGGAATTAAGCCAAGCACTTGATATTTTTACCATTGCCACTCCCATATAGTTTATTTTGTAACTGCTTTACAGGGGCTAAAAGTAGTAGATCCATGCATAATACAATATGCACTTCAATAATACATAATACTTTATATAGTGTACTAATCCACAATCAAAAGACATGCAGGTTAGGTGGATTGGCGATCCTAAATTGTCCCTAGTGTGTGCTTGGTGTGTGAGTGTGCCCTGTGGTGGGCTGGCGCCCTGCCCAGGGTTTGTTTCTTGCCTTGCGCCCTGTTGTTGGCTGGGATTGGCTCCAGCAGACCCCCCGTGACCCTGTAGTTAGGATATAGTGGGTTGGATAATGGATGGATAGCGGTTTTTATGTTCCTGCTTTTGACTATTCTGTTGATACATACATTTTAGTACTTCTGCCATATCTAGTTGCTTTACAAAGAGAATGATGTCATAGCACAAAATGTTTATATATGGGTTTCCTACATCCCTGTTTTTATCAAGAGCTCCTAAACTTATGATGTGCTATATATGGCTATCTGTCTCCTAGTTCATCTGCCATTAAGTGCAATTTGTGGTATGTCATTATTGTCTAAAGTTCTTAAGTCTTGATACCCCCTGGATGCCATTTTCTTTCATTTGCACTCTATTATTTTATCTACTTGATCTATTTACGTCATATTTGGGTTTCACCACCTCGTCTCCTTGTTTGGTGTTATTGGTCAGCTGGATAATTTTGCCTACATTAAGAGGGCATTGGTGTGGTTCATCAAATATTCTTCCATCCTCCAAAGATATACAGGGTTTATTACATATTTCTGCTGGGCTAAGCCCCATTTTTCTCAGACTATCATTAACAGTAGCTAATAACTCAGTGAGTTTGACTGTACAATGTTCGTCCTTAGCATTCTTAGCTATCCAATATTTTTACTAGTCCAGTTGGTCTTTCTTCTGATGCATTGTTTAAGGCACATGCAGTAGTGAATAGTCCTTCATGACTGCAAAGCTCTGACAAACGTTTTTTTTCTTAAAATGGATTCTGTTATCTAATTTCAAATATTTTGGGATTCCAAGAGTGGAAAATAGCCTTTCAAAGGACCATGTTACCCATACAGCTGTGGCTTCTCTTAGAGCAGTGTTTCCCAAACTCGGTCCTGGGAACCCCCTGTAGCTGCAGGTTTTTGTTCCAACCAGCTTCTGTTTTTAATTGGACTCCTGGGCTAATTAAGTGAATTGATATTTCCCAAGTTCTGTGTTTAGGGAACAATATAAAAATTAGAAAACTAAGTTTGCTAAAAAAATATTAAAATGTACCAAGCAGTTATATAGGAATAATGTATTTTTTTTCTGTTTAACAGTATTTTCATCTTGATTTTCATTCTACTTTTCAAGGTGTTCTAATTGTTTAATTAACCCGTTATTTACTAATTAGTGGGTCTAACGCTAAAGTACTTGCAGCCTTTGATTATTCCGTGTTGTTTGCCTGCATGTCTGCTCTGCTAGGTTTTAATTGTCATTAATAAGATACAACGAGGGGGGAAAAATTGCACAGAGAAAGGGAAAAGTATAATGAAATCAACAAAAGAGAGTTAAGCATTTAAATTTATAGCAAAAGCAGAAGTATTTCTAAATGTCTTATAAAAGTAAAAATCATGCTGCTGTGCTTTTCTGAATGTCAAATAAAAGAAAAAAAAATACCAGCTAATTAAATGAGATCAGTGTTATCAGGTGTTGTCACTGATTAGGAATCTGGTTGGAACAAAAATCTGCAGCCACAGGGGATCCCCAGGGCCAAGTTTGGGAAACACTGTCTTAGAGATACCATACTAGGGCTTCCTGAATTGTAGATGTCATCAGCTATAACAAATTTGTTCTCAGGCTTTATATTTCTTGCTGGAGTGGCACTTACTGACTAGGCTTCCCATTTTTTACCATCCCCACAAGAACGGCACAAGTATATGCACCCATTCTGAATCCTTCCAGTGATGCCGTGTGGCAGTTCTTTCAAATACCAACAGGTACACCTCAATGTTGGCATCGGGATTGGAGTGGCAGTACAACCTAGGATGGTCCCATCTGGATGTCCCACTGGAGAGCAGCATGAGCTTGTCCACGTACTTCCGCTTCAGCGAGTAGGGTCTGTTGCTTTCACTCCTGGACATTTAATGCATGGATCACAGCGGCCATAGTCTGGATGATTGCTACTACAGTATGTCCTGAGGTTCAGTCATTCTTTCCGCCCATAAGAATCCTGCTGACTCTGTCACTGTAAAGAATAAACAGAACAATGTCAAAGTTTTGGGGCACCTTGCGGCCAACCCCGTATGATTTTAACAATAGAATGGGAAAAAAATGTGTTATAGTGCAAAAATGAGTAGTCCCTACTTTCGTCTTAGGTACACTATCCAAGATGGCGGCTCCTCAATTTCACGCACTCTAGGAGGAAGAGGCCTGTCTAGATGCACAGAACCCAATAAGTAATGTCGGAGAGGGAATGGTGTCAATCTTCCTTTCTGCAGAGTGAGGAGAAGAGAGAGTGTTATCATACAGTGCTGTATCCTGTCTCGGCGGAGAATTACCACCACTTAAGCCTTTAAGCTGAACTCCATTATAAAGTTCATTTAAAACAACATCAGTAATGCTATAGCCAAAGTGCTTTACAATAAAGCATACAATAAACATTAATAAAATAAATAGAATTAAATACCATAAAGCACAATACAATCAGAAGGAAACTGAAACAAACAAATGACTAAGAGTAGGGAACCATCAGTATCACTGAAAATCACAGAAAGCAAGGGAATAGAAATGCGTCTTCAGTCTAGTTTTAAACAGTTCAGTTGAAGGTGACTCCTAGAACTTTCTGCAGCTTTTGACATTATTGACCATGAGATCCTGCTTTTGTGGTTTGAGCATCTGGTGGGGCTCAAAGGGGCTGCTCTTAATTGGTTCAGGTCATATCTTACTGGTAGACACTTTGACTTTCAATTCCTCTTTTTCGTCTACAACTCCTGTTAAATGTGGTGTTCCCCAGGGATAACATTTTGGGTCTTCTATTTTATTTTCTATACTGTATATCTTCATCCTATAGGAGCTATTTTTAGGTAGTTTAATATTTCCTTTCACTGTTATGCTGATGACACACAGGTTTGTATTCCTGTGTGTAACTCTGCAATGTATCGGCTGCACAATTGTCTTATAGAACTAAGATCCTGGATGGCTGAAAATTTTATCGATTTTAATCAAAATAAAATGTAAGTGTTGATAGCTGGTCCTGCAGCCAAAGCTCAAATTGGTTTTAAACTTCTTGGCTCTTTCATGGATTTTAGCAAACCTCAAGTGTGTAATCTTGGGGTTACTTTTGGCAGTAACCTCTCTTTTGAGAAACAGATTAATTCTATGGTCAAGAGTTGTTTTTTCCAGCTCCTTCTTTTAGCCAAGGTTAAGCCTTCTTTATCTCCAGGGGATCTTGAGAAAGTTACTCATGCTTTTATTTCTTATCAGCTTGATTACTGCAACTCATTTTAATATGGCTTTAGCAAATCCCTGATATGCAGGTTGCAGTCGGTTCCGGAATGCTGCTGCTCATTTTTCGGTTGGGGCAAGAAAATTTGAATCTGTTTCTCCAATTTTAGCCTCTTTACACTGGCTGCCTGTTAGTTTCAGAATTGATTTTAAAATTTTGTTGCTAGTTTTAAATCATTACATGGGTAGGCTGCTGTCTGTTTGTCTGAATGATGTCTTTTACACCAGCCATCCAGAGAGGATAGATCTACCAGTCAGTTGTCTCTTGTTTTCCCTCGTACTAAGTGTAAAACTAAGGGGGACAGGGCCTTTGCATCTGCTGCACCTTGTCTGTGGAATTCATTGCCTAAATACATTCAAGAGCTTTTCTTTTGCTTTCATTTTCTTATCCTTCACTTAACTATAACAGTTTTCAGCAATTATGTTCTTTTTCAATGTTCATTGCACTTGGCCAATCATACACATGTTTATTTATCAACAGATTCATTTTTGGAAGTAATACATTCACATAAACATCCACAAAAAAGTTTCTCATTTCCTTCTACCTTTAACCCGGTATTTACTTAATAATCTCTTTCCACCTATCCCAGAACTCATTCACAGACTATGCCGCTATCTGAGCGCAATTTAGATTGATCCACCACACTTGCCTCACTAGTTTTCCAGGGTGCCTTCGGTTTAACCACAGCTAGACAATGTCTTATTAGATAGAATCAGTTTATCTTGAAAATACATAACTCTGATCATAATTTAGAGATACAATAATATTCTTTACAATATCTTATTTGCTTACAGGAATATCTCCACACAACCTTTGCACACGTATAACTGGTTGAAGCCAAATCTGGAATCATTCTCAATAAAGCTATGTATTTATAAAACAGAATTTTTCTTTTTTCTTAATCATTTACATCACCCCAAAGGAACAGAGCTGTAAATTATGTATTATGTTTTCCTTCAGTTTTGTATGAGCAACAGTCCTACAAAGAAAAGCACACACTCTTTTAGTGCAGAAATGAACAGTTAAGGCATCTTTTACTGGTTCTCAAGTTATATAATGAGTTTGTAGTATTATGTTTCTATTGTGTACGTTGCACTTTACTGGTATTTTTTTTCTGTTTGTTTTGCATTCTTTTAGGTTTTCAGGTCCCCAACCAGGTAGTTACTGTGTATTACAAGAAAAGAAAAATGGAGCTGCAACTGATGCCAGGAAAGAAAAGCAGACTTAAACTAATTCATAGTTTTAATTATTCATGAGACAAAGAAGGGGAATTGAGTTTTCCCAGTGGGACAATTCATAGAAACAATGCTTCCCAAACTACAC
Source organism: Erpetoichthys calabaricus (assembly GCF_900747795.2). Taxonomy (NCBI): domain Eukaryota; kingdom Metazoa; phylum Chordata; class Cladistia; order Polypteriformes; family Polypteridae; genus Erpetoichthys; species Erpetoichthys calabaricus. The sequence continues at coordinate 47,346,700 of NC_041398.2, forward strand.
AAGCTCAGTGCTTTGGCACATAACTACAATTACAAATGAGTTAACAGTAAATTATACACTCTATCTATCTATCTATCTATCTATCTATCTATCTATCTATCTATCTATCTATCTGTCTATATGCACTCAAATTACATTAAATATACCTTAAAATAATAATTGAAATTGCTAATGTAAACAAATCATGAAAATGTAAAGTACATTTACTGTATATTATATATGTATGAGATAAGGTCAGTAGACAACAGAAGAGAGGAGAACCAAAAGTCTAAGCAGCAACAGTTCTGAAGACATTAAACCTGGGTGTTCCACATTTGACTATAAGAGACAAAGTCAATCAAACTATGATTGCTTAGACCAACTGAAAAACAACTGAAAAATAAAAGAGCAGATTAGCTCCTTTTATTGTTGAACCATAAAGCTCCCAGTCTCTAATGTCTAATGTCACTTCTTTTGGGCAGAGGTAGCTTGGCAATGCAGAAGGTCACAAAGAAGAGTAAAAGAATTAAAGGAATATCAGCATCAGTTCATAACGAGAGAGGCCTTCAATTCAAAATTGCGGCCCTGTGTGAAAAGACTTTTGGCTACGTTTGTTTTACCAGAGGAATTATGTAATAATATTTTAGCAAAAAATACATGCAGTTTGCACATTTTGCACAATTGGATGACTTGATGTTGATTATGTGACATAAGTAAAGTGAGATATTTTTCATGAACATTTTTTTCTTCACAACAAACCATATTGGATAACATTTAAAGAAACATCATTTTTGGATGGCATATTCCTTTAAAGATAATTATGTATCAATGTAGACAAGGCAGCTATGATTCCTGTTTTCAGTCTGAGTTACAGTTCTAGAAGTTGTTGTATTTTGAAATTTGTATTACATTATGACACGTAAGCACCTTCAGGCAAGTAAAAACAAGTTGTCAAAACTGCTGAAGAATTCTAAAAATCAGAGAATGAAAAAAAAAACAGAGCATGCAGTACCAGGACTTGGTCAGTGTGGCAGTAACAATAAAAGCTGTGAAAGAAAATGTAACTGCTTGCAAGCCGCTAAGTGTTAAAAGCTGTTTTATTATAATGGCAGGTTATTCATACAGGCATCTGTCATAAGGTCAGGTGAAGTAAGCTGAACTTTTTTAACTTCCTTTAAAGGAATGCATCCGTTAGACACAGGAAAGATGACCTTTCCATCTTTGGGGCCTCTCCTGAAATCGTATATAAAAAAGAAACGGTTGGCCGACTTGGGGAAATGCTAAGATGCTGTTTCATAAGTAAGGGGGAAGCCAACTGAAACCGGAAAATTTTGCTCTTCTGCTTTGCAAAGCATGAATCCACGTACTCATCTGTGACTGAATAAAGACTGATTGCTTGAACTATTCCTGTCTTCCTCGGGGGTTACTTCCACAAAGCACATGGAACACTCCGACTGCATGACTCCAAACTAGGGGGTACTCTAGATTACTTATGCTGCAGACGTTTATGAGTTAGAGCAAACATATTAATTCTTGATATTTTCTTTCTCAAGAACATGTGACACTTGTACCATTACTTTGAAAACTTCTACTGTTTTAATGCTAGAGATAACTTATTCAATACAGATTTATTTTGAATGTTTTGACAAGTTTTTTTGTGATGCTCACTTTAACATTAAGCTGGATCAAGTGGATTACATGACAGAGGGATGGACTTTATAGTGTTTATATAATGCGTTTTAATAGTCCAAAACACTGAATGAGATAAAAAATGGAAATTTTTCGAAGTGGCCTTGCACATCCAGAATAACATCAATGTGGCCAAAAGTATACAAAGGTTGTGTTTATTTGACTGTGCATACAAGACCGAGATATGCAAAAGAGAGAGCACAAATTAAAAGGAAATGAAAACCCTGATGCCTCGCTGGGCCTACGTTGGTCTTAAAGTTTTGATTTCCCAGCATTCCCCTACCCAGCTCAAAATCAATTCTCACTTGCTATATCTTTCTTTCACAAACCTGCCCTATTCCTCCAGGCAGTGACACATTTCCTCACAGACTCCTTTTAATCAGAGCCGGCTCTAGAATTTTTGGTGCGCCAGGCGATTACTTACAGTATTGTCTGTTCACAAGACTGTCTCCGAAAAATACACTACTGAGGGATGCATTTCAGAAAACAAGTAGGAATTGGGCTGTGTTAGCAGGCTTTAATTATTCATTCGCTGGATAATATTACCACTTAAACTACAATGATGAATCATCTAGGTCTCTATTTAAACCTCCAGCCAAATACAATGGCAGCTGGTGAAATAAATTTGGGCAGGTGTGCAGTTTTCGAGGGGGACAAACAAAAGCAGCAGTTATCTATCAGATAGATATATAGTGCCTTTCACATCTATCTGGTCATTCCAGATGCTCTTGTGGTCCTTATCATAGTGTCAATGCATATCTTGGCCTGTCCAGTACCAGACCAATAGAACAAATCCAAAAATGTATTCTACCCTTTCCACCATGCTGCCCAATCTAATGTCAGCTTTCCCATTTCTACTATGCTTCAAAACTGCAGTCTTTGACACCCACAGTCCTCTTATTCTTCCCATAACTTTCCCTATAGATGTGGAAAGGAGCAGGTGCACCTGCCCCCTAATTTTATTCTACACCTGTCTCTAAATTGCCCAATCCTCTGCCAACTTACCCAGTTTTCTATTCTGCCAAAACCCACACCATAATGTCCGCACATCCACCTCCGTAATCCTCCAATAACATGGACTTCTGTCTGTCCTATAACACATCAATAACATAAGTCCAATCCAAATCTTATTCTGCCTCTGCTAATAGAGTGCCCAATCCATGGCCATTTCCACTGTATTTCATAAATCCACATCATTCAATCACTAGTCCTCTGATTTTTCTCAAGTCTTACATTTCAGTTTATCGTTAAGGTTCAGCTTTTCTTTCTTTAGTCATGTTTACACAAGAAAACATGCAATTTCCCTTCTCAGCTGCATCTAATAACAAGACAGAAAAAAATGAAACAAAACAAAGAGAGACAAGACAGATCAAGGTAATGCTGTTTGATAGTAATATTTACACAAAAATCGTTACATAACACATATCAAACTATAATCATTTTCTCCAATATTCCATATTAAAAAATCATTTTTTCAGCACTAGGAAAAAATGAATTTCTGGAGAGATTTGTGTGGATTTTCAAAGTGACTATCCTCCCTGATTTAATGAAGTTAAGTTCTACATATAATGGATGTCTCATCAGTTGAGATTATTTCCAGTTTTTTACATTCCAGTTACGATTGTCATCTAAGTTAGTTCTTAAGTATTTATATTCATTCACTATTTCTACGTCCTCCCTATGTCTCTTGAAATCAAGTACTGTATCTTTTCTTTGGTCTTTTTTACATTTAGAGTGAGACAGTTTTTATTACACCAGTATTCATATAGTCATACTGCTGCAAAATGATAATTTGTATAAAATCTTTTCAATGTAAAATCTATCCCATGATGCATCACAAATGTTTCCAATTTTATATACCTAGCTGGTCAGATTGACTTAGATTCATAATGTTTCACTTGAGGACCTCTTACCACCTTTTGCTTTACAAATCGAACAGCTCAGTACTTACTATATTATATTGCTATGCATTCATTCCTTTCCAATTTGTTACTGTATATCATTTGTTTTTGGAAATCTGTACAAATTTTGAATCAGACGAATCAAAAATCCCCTTTAAAAATTTGGCATTGAAACCAAGTTTAAACTTTGATCTTTTTATTTTCTAAAATGAGTCAGAAATTTAAAAAAATAACTCAGAATTATCTAACAGTGCCAGATGAGTCTTTAAACCAAGTGCTGTAGGGAGAGCAACGTGTTTCTTGTCAATGTGTTACCAATATTGTGTAACCCATTTATAAAAATACCCACTGTCGATATGTGTTACATGATAAAATCCAAACTAAACGATAAGTTTGCGGTACTTAAACCTATTCCAAAAATAGCGGTATATAATGACTGGCCATTTAAGCACCTGAAAAATGATTGATTAAAAATGTGAAGGGGTGCAGAAAAGGTACCTCCAAACACCCTCAAGGAGGTGAAAGTTATGTTTGAATTCTCCTACTGGTTGGGATCAGATAGAAATGCCAGTTTGAGAAGGTATACACAATGATGGTCGATGGAGCCTGCCTAAGTGCTGGTTTGTTGGAAAATACAACAGACATATAGGAGGTTCTGAAATAAAAGCAGCCTGGGAGGAAACCTGTAATGTTTGCAAGATACTACAGGCCAGTTGATCAATCCCAGGCTGCATGACTACAGAGAGACCACTTAAAGGGGCTATAAAATCACAAGAACTCACCACTAGTAAATGCCTGCAACATTACCCTTGAATGGAAAAGTGGGGGCTCTATGGACAATTCTTGTGTGATCAGGGAAGCCTGAAGAGCAGTAGGGTTTCAAACACACCTAATGGATCTCTGAGTCAGGAAAAGGTTGCATCTTTTAAAGATTGGGCAGCAGAGAAGAAGAGTCTTCTCTGTTTAGCAAAAATAATGACTAAAGGGAGGGATATCTTTTGGCAAGCAGGTGACCTAAGGCTGCTGTTTAATTGGTTGCTTTCCCTTGACGAAGTTGTCTGTGTCCTGGACACTCCCACATTTATTGGCAGCAAATTAGTATTGTTTTAGGTTTTTTAATCTAAAGTGATTGGACAATCATTGACACACTATTTCATGTTCATGACAATGGTTCAAAGTTCACACCCGTCATTAATGTAACTAGAGCTGTGCGAACACAACTTTAGAGAGATGGCAACTTCAAGTGGAACTTTAGAAATCAATGAAAATTTGGTTATTTCTTTAATGAAACATCCCTTCATAAATCGTTCACTTGAAGAAAAAAAAGAAGATAAAGAAGCTTCGACCAGACCAACCTGACTTAAGAATTCAGCAGCAGGCAAGTGATCAAGGACAAGCTCACACACAGACTTTCTCCCGCACATGTTCTGCAAGTGGTCGAGACCTGTCTGAGGAGGATATAGCACTTCAGATGTGTCTCCTGGCGGGCAAAGGGGTGAAGCAGCTCACTAAGTGCCATGTCTGCAAATGCTGATCTCAGGGCTCCTTTTTTTACTGGCTTCTCCCACCCTTTCAGGCAGTTGAGCAAAAAAGGTTGTGAAAAATTGATGTAGACAATAATATGAGGATACATTTTTTTTGGCATGACTCAGTTTAATGAGAAAGTAACTGAAAAACTTTCATGCCTGAAGGAAAGGAAGGCAAAATTTATGTTCAAGGAAATCTGGGTATCTGATCATAAAGGCAGAATAATATTTATAATTTGGACTTGTCCTGTGGATGTAGTACAAGATAGGTTGTAGGGCAAGTTATATTTTAAGATGTGGGGGTCTGTGGCTCTTACAATGTGAATTAGTGACCAGGTGAGGTAAACGCGGCAAACTTGCATAAGACTGGGCAGCCTGGCAGCAAGTGTAGAATAAAATTAAGGTGGGAATGACTCTGTGGGTGTGCTAAATATTTGCATCTGGTCACTGCAGTATAGCAGACCTCTCAGTGCATCTCTCCATGTTTTGTGCCTTCTTTTTTTTCTTAAATTGTGTAAAATTGTTTCTTTTGTTTTCTTTTAATAGTATTTGTTTCTAAAAAATGCTTTATAACATTTGCAAAAGTTTTTTACTTTTGGTCGCTATCGCCTTTGTAATCAAACAGGACACTTACACACTACCTATCCCAGGCGTGCGGCTGGCGCTGTTCATTTACAGCCAGGATGTGCTGCTATCAGTGAGATCAGCTACCAGTTACTCTCCGTGTACTAATAATATACTGGACATATTAAAAGCTTTGAAAACCAGAAAGCAAGGAAAGAGTGGTGGACTTCAAGTATGTCTGAGACGGAGAAGTTTCAAAACACCTTTGTCAAATATCATCATGGGCAATGCACAGTACTTGCAGAATAAACTGGACAAGCTGAGGGCATCTGCAAGATACCTCCATGAGTACCGAGACAGCTGTCTGTCTGCATGTGCTTTACTGAGACCTGCTTTAAGAATACCGACTCAGATACAACACTTTGTGGATGGATTTGAATGTGTAATACAAAACAGAAACCCAGCTTCTGGTAAGCTGACAGGCAGTGAGGTCTGCCTTTACATTAAAAAAAGGTGGCTGAAGAATATCTCTGTAAAAGAGTGCATCTGCATGCTGAATACTGAACTATTCACCGTCAGGCTTCACCCATACTATCTATCACGAGAGTTTAATCAATTATTTGTGACAGTAGCTTACATACCACTGCTTGCCGATGGAGCTACAGCTGAAAAGATTCTTGAAACTGTTCAGAATCTAGAAATCAAATCACCTGGCTCTTTCAAACTTGTGATGAGTGATTTTAATTTATGCAATCTGGAATCAGTATTACCACATTACCATCAGTACATGAATATTAATACTAGAGGGGACAAAACACTAGACAAGTATCATTCAAATGTCCCTGCCGCCTACATATATCGCGTCATAAAGCAGCCCTGGGTGCGTCTGACCACATCATTATTCACCTACTACTGAAGCACACACAGAAACTGAAACAAGAAAAACCAGCCATACGAAAAACACAAAACTGGTGCAAGGACAGTGTACAGGAACTGCACAAATGTTTCTCCTGTACTGATTGGGATATGCTGACATCCTCACAGTCACTGAATGATGCCACTTTTACTGTAAGTGAATATATGAAATTCTGTGAATCTATGATCATTAAGGAAAAAACTGTCACGGTGTACCCTGTCACACATGGGCGTCGGAGGACTCCTCTAAGGGCCGGGGAAAGGGCCGAGACGAGAGGGAGGCTACCACTGACTTTGTCCTGTTGTTCTTCCCTCACAGCTCCAAGAAGCTGCCCAGTAAGTTGCGCTATAAAAGAAGAGCCAGCAAAGAGAAAGGCGTCTTTTGCCGGGAGACTGGAACCAGCCGCACGGCGGAGCACATGACTCTCAAAAGATTCCTTAGAAGAAAGAAATCCCTGATCGGGATAGTGCATTGGCGTTGTTTTTGTTTTTTTTCTTTATTTTGCTTGTTTCGTCTTACAACAATTAAAAGGGACAACCCGGTTGGCATTCCAACACTTCAACTGTTTCCAGTCTGTCCTTCCACTGCTGCCCGCCCACAGGTGGCGTAGTTGGCAGGATAGTGGGTCAGGTAAAAATTTTTATGATGGCTGAGCCAATAGGCCTTGCAGAGGTCATACAACAACTGGCTGATGGACACCGTGCTTACCAAGATGGCATACAACACCCCACAGGACAAAGTCCTGCTCAACTACTCATTCCTATGAGACCTTGAGAACACGTAGAGGTGTATTTGACCATATTCAAGCACACTGCCAGCAGACAACATTGGTCACGCCGGGAGTGGAGTCGCATATTAGCACCTGTTCTCGCAGGTGAGGCACAACATGCATATTTTGACTTGGAAGAAGAAATAGCCACTGATTATTCCACTTTAAGAAGGGAGATCCTTGCCCGCTATGGTTAGAACCCCTATGTGCCAAGCCCAGTGCTGCAGGGAATGGAAGTTTGACCCAGAGAGACTGGTCCGGGCCCAAGCTTTCGACCTGTGGGGAAGAGTGACCTGTTGGGTACGCCAGGCAAGAATACATCAGAGCACGTATTAGAGGTAGTCATGGCCTACTTCCTCGTACACGCCCTTCCTGAAAACCTATGTTATGAGAACCAATGTTGCTGCCCACTATGTCCGCTCGGGAAAATATGATAGTGAAAGAACCAGCCTTACCTGTATCCACAGTGAGAATAAGGAGTACCCCACTGCAATTTGTTGGCTTCTAGTCCATGGACATCTGGCTTGAAAGTGCATGGTGGTGCTCCCAAAACCTCCGTATGCCATGATATGCCATGGTATGCCTTTTATTTCGTATGTGACTAACAAAGATACTTATGACAGCGGGATCGAGACTCAAATCTTATACAGAGGTCGCCATGCCCAACATGAGAATACAAGCCAATCCACTCTGGGCGTGTCTAACGTGCCTCGCGCTACCGTGACTTACTGCACTACCTGTATTAATCCTTTCCTATCCGCCAGCTTTCAAAGTGTTACAGAGAGCACACCTGTGAACGCTATGCAGTGCTGTTTATTAAAGAGCAGCACTAGGGACCTGCATTTCACCCCGATGGTGTCCTGGATTAATGATCACCCTGTGCTGCTGTGTGATTCAGTTGGCCAGATGCAGAACAAGGTTCTTTTCTGTGAAACTGATGGGTGTGAATATTCTCTACAGGGGCATGGGAAGCCTGCAACACATAGCCAGCTAGCACGACATGAGCAACATGATATTTTCTGTGATAGTGGGGAAGAAACCATGGAAAGGATCCCGGTGCTGAGACCTGGACAGTTTGATGGTTCTGGCTCCTGGCGGGAGTTTTTGTTTTGATCTGAGAGCTGTTCTAAAGCTAATAATTGGTCAGGAAAAACAAGGCTTGATTAACTCAAGTTCTGTTTAGTTGGAGCTGCTGGAGCAGTGATCCATAAGAATCCCCAATCAGCACAGTGGGATTATAAATGCATTGTTGAGGAGCTGGAGTGCACTTATGGGCTGTCTTCAGGACATGCTGTGGCAATGGGAATTGAACTGAGACAAAGGGTTCGTAAACAAGGAGAAACTTTGCATGTACTGCAAGATGACATTTATAAGAAAGTGTCAATTGTGTTTGCAGACCGCTCTGAAGCAAAACAGGACTTAATTGGGGTGGAGGAATTTACGAATGCTGTGGGTGATGCTAGCCTGGTACAGAAGCTACTGGAAGAGAGACAACGCACATTGGCTAAGGCTTATGAATTGGCACATAGGTATGAGACTACTAAGAGAGCCACTAGGAGTGTAACCCCACTCATGCAAGGGGGTGTGCACAGCCAAGTAGATTGAAAAGCAAGGACAGCAGCTGTACGTGAATGTGTTTTCTCACAGAGGGTAGACAAAGGGGAAGTATTCACCACACCTCTACCAAGAAATCGAAGGCAACAGAACATTAATTGGCACCAAATTAGATGTCACAACTGTTCGGGCATTGGACACATGAAATGAAACTGTCCATCTCCTAGGGCAGTACTAGAGCGAGGGTGGTGTTGGAGACATCTGTTTCTACTGGTTCCAATGAAGAGACCAGGATTCCAAGTGTTTGCAGTCTGAAGGGTCAAGGTTCTGAAATGTGTATTCAATTACTAATTTATGATGAGGTTCATGCACTGTTACAGTGGGGCTCAAAGGAATGTACTGCCCTTGTATTATTTTGAAGCTCTTAATACTGATGTTAAACCCATACTGAAAGATTCACTAGTGTAGTCACTACAGGGCATCAGTCATAGAAATATTACAGTACTTTAGGAGGTCAGTTTGCCTGTCCAAATTGGCACCTGGACTGTGGACGTAGATTTTCTTGTGTGTTCTACTCACCAGTGCAACATAGCTACTATGAGATTTGCCCGGACACCACCAGTCGGAAACCACATCTTTATCAAATACACACATTTATTAATCATAAATAAATACAGTCCCAAAACACCACAATGCACAAAGCAATAATCACCCCAAATAAGTCCTTTCTTTCTCAGTCCTTGGCCGCCTATCTCCTCCTGGGAGCTTTGTCCAACTCCCACTCCTGACACTGGCTCCCAGATTGCTGGAAGGCGGCGCCTTTTATCCCTGCCCAGATGTGCTCCAGGTGTCTAATGACATCCTTCCAGCAGCACTTCCTAGTGTGGTGGAAGTGCTGCCCTTTGCCCCGGAAGCACTACGGGCGTCCCTGGCAGGTTCCTCCGCCATCTTGCAGAGTGTGGCGGAAGTAACTATTTCCATGTCCTATGAGGCTTGAGGCGCCCCCTGGCGGTGGCCACGGGTCCCAACAGGCCAGAAGCTCTTTGTTCTTCTCCCGTGGTCCTCTCCTGCTCCAGGGCGGTTGCCCCCTCGTGGCCCGGAAGCTATTCCTGCCACCTTCCGGTCCTTTTAGGCATCCTGGCCAGGTAATGACCCCGGCAATCTGCCACACTACTCAAGAATCGATTTTTTCTTTATAGATAGTAATTTCTTGCCTACGATTAAATCTTGTAAATATGACACAATTGTTATCTCCGATCATGCACCTCTAGTTTTGGAGCTAAAATCATTATGCCCCCACACTAACCTCGCAGATGGCGCCTTAACCCACTTCTTTTAGCAAACGAGAACTGTACAGAATTTATATCCAAACAAATTAGCTTCTTCCTAGAGACAAACACACCCTCAGAGGTCTCTACAGGAACACTCTGGGAAACTCTAAAGGCCTTCTTAAGAGGACAGATTATTTCATATCTTTCCCACAGAAATAAATTAGAAACCAACAAAGTGCCAGAGCTAAGAAGCAAAATTACTAGAATAGATGAAGAACAAGCCAGGCATCCAAGTGAGGCTCTGCATAGGAAAAGGCAGGGTCTGCATACAGAACTCAACATCTTGACAACTAAAGAAACTGAACAACTTATTTATAAATCAAGACATCATTACTACGAACATGGAGAGAAAGCTAATAAGCTTTTAGCTCAACAAATCCACAAGCAAGAAGTTTGCAATGCAATCCCAGTAATCACCAACACTAATGGAGATGAAATCATTGACCATAAAAATATAATGCACACATTTAGAGACTACTATAAAACCTTATATTCTACTGAGTTTAAAGAAGACAACACACAATCTAATGCATTTCTGGATACATTTCAGATACCACAAATAGATACTTTTAGTGCTGAAGAACTGTATAAACCTCTGACCCTATCAGAATTACAAGATGCTATAAAGTCATTTCAAGACGGGAAATCAGCAGGCCCTGATGGCTACCCTATAAAATTTTATAAGAAATTCTCCACTCAGCTAGCTCCCCTCTTATTGGCAACATTTACAGAAGCTAGAGACAATCAAATTCTACCTCAAACTTTTCGTCAAGCATTAATCACCGTCTTTCCTAAACAAAAACATAAACAAAATAAGGACTTGTTACAATGTGCATCATACAGACCAATTTCACGTTCTGAATAATGATGTCAAGATATTCTCAAAAATCATAGCTAGAAGGATGGAGAAAGTGCTGCCTTCAGTAATATCACAGGATCAAACTGTATCTATTAAAGGCCGACACTTATCTTCCAATCTTCGACGCCTGTTTAATGCAATATATTCACCAGCAAAGTCAAACACCCCAGAGATATTGTTATCATTGGATGCAGAAAAAGCATTTGATATTATTGAATGGAACTACCTTTTCACTGCATTGGAGAAATTTGGGTTTGGCCCGAATATTTGTGCATGGATCAAACTACTGTATACCTGTCCAAAAGCCTCAGTCTGTATTAACAACATTTGTTCAGACTGCTTTAAACTAGAACGTGGCACCAGACAAGGATGCCCTTTGTCACCACTGCTGTTTGCAATTGCCATTGAACCACTGGCGGTCCACTGTCGAAATTCTTATCAGATAAAGGGGATTATCTGATAAGGACTGGAACAGAAAATTTCTCTATATGCAGATGATATGGTTTTATACGTATATATCAGACCCAGAAAACACTGTGCCTGCAGTTTTAACAGCACTTTCAGATTTTCAAAAGATTTCTGGTCTCAGAATTAATTTGAATAAAAGTATACTCTTTCCAGTGAATTCACAAGCATATAATATTAGATTGGACACCCTACCTTTTACCATAGCAGATCAGTTTAAATACCTAGGGGTAAATATCAAAATTAAGCAAGACTTGTATAGATGGTCAACCCTTCATCTCAATCTAGTCGGAAGAATTAATGTTGTTAAGATGAATATCCTTCCTAAGCTTCTTTTTTTTATTTCAAAACATCCCAATATATATCAATAAATCATTTATTAAGCAATTAGATTCAACCATAACCTCATTTATTTGGAACTCAAAACATTCACGTATCTGAAGAGTGACCCTACAAAGACCTCAGGCAGAAGGTGGCATGGCTTTACCTAATTTTCAGTTTTATTACTGGGCAGCAAACATACAAGCCATGAAAACCTGGACACAAATAAATGAACATGCACAGGCCTGGTCCGCAATAGAAGTAAAATCCTGCAGCACTTCTTTATATACCCTCCTCTGCGCTCCAATAAATGCAAGTTGTCGCAAATATACTAATAACCCAACTGTGCTTCACTCACTCAGAACATGGAACCAAATTAGAAAGCAATTTAAGATGGAAAATCTATCTGTGGCACCCCTGCAAGAGAACCACCTCTTTCAACCCTCGCAAACATATCCAGTTTTTAATATCTGGAAAAGATTTGGGATTAAATTGCTCAGAGATCTTTATATAGACAACATCTTTGCAACCTTTGAACAATTACATTCCAAATTTAACCTTCCAGCTACACATTTCTTTCACTATCTTCAAATTAGAAACTTTGTCAAACAGAACCTGCCCGATTTTCCTCATCTCGTACCCTCCACCTTACTAGAAAAAATACTGCTCGACTTCGAGGATCTAGACACCATTTCTGCAATATATAAAATTTTATTAGAGTCCCTTCCTTTTAAAGATCCAAGAGGACAATGGGAAAAAGATCTCTTAATTAATATATCAGAAAAGTAGTGGAAGGTAGCAATACAGAGAATTCACTCAAGCTCCATATGCGCAAAGCATAGAATTATTCAGCTCAAAATTATATATTGAGCTCATCTGTCTCGCTTAAAACTGTCCATAATGTTTCTAGGGAAAGATCCAACCTGCGAACGCTGCAACCAAGCTCCTGCCTCACTGGGTCACATGTTTTCGGGCATGCACCAAATTAACTTCATTTTGAATCAAAATTTTTTCAGACAGCATTGGTGTCACAATCTCTCCTAACCCACTAATAGCTGTGTTTGGTGTTCTTCCAGATGATTTTGAAATGGATAAGGACAAGCAAACTGTGATTGCATTTACTACACTTTTGGCACGCTGATTGATTTTGTTAAATTGGAAGAATCCTAACTCTCCTCTAATAAGTCAGTGGGAAACCGATGTTTTATATTATTTGAAATTGGAAAAAATCAAATTTTCAGTTAGGGGATCTGTACAGAATTTTTTCAAAACCTGGCAGGATTTAATCAATAATATTTTAGAATAAGAATTTTCCTTTCCTTCTCCATTTATCTTTTTTTTGCCCTATTAAACTCAGTAATTTAGGCATGTTTACAAGCCTTAAGTATTACTCCTTTCACCATGCTCTCCTTCTCAGGGGTGGGGATTGATTTGCTTTCAATCCTATTTTTTTGTAAAAATTGATCTATATGTACGGAATGATTACAATAAAATTAATTTAAAAAAAAAAGAAAAGATTTTCTTGTGGCTGACATAGCCACAGAAACTGAAGCCATCCTGGGTTATCCCTTTCTAGAACTGTCCAAGGCACGCCTGGACTTTGATAGCCGAAAAATTCTGTTTGGTGAGCAGGTGCCTTGTTTTAACCCCCTGACAACCATCTAAGCTCCATGCTGTCCGGATAGCGCACTCTGCTGTTACTGGAGCCTGGACGAGAATATATTATGCCAGGAAATGCCCATTTACAAGAATCCACTAAAGGCAATGTAGTGTTAAGCCCCACTAAAGGACTCATAGAAAAATACAAAGTGCTAGTAGCTAGAGTTGTAGTTGAGACCCACCAGTCAACCCACATTCCTATTAGGATATATAATCCTGGACCAGCAGCTGTTACAGTAAAGAAAGTAACCATTGCAGGGTTTCTTTAGGCAGCTGATGTTATACAGCACAGTCCCTCTCTGGTTACACCACAATTGGACTGCTCTGTCAACTCCACCATCCCTAAACACTTACAGACACTGTGCATATAGAGTTCCGCTGAGCTAAATGTAGGGGAAAGACATAGCCTTGCTCAGCTTCTGCAGCAGTATAGCGACATCTTTTCAACAGGACCAGATGATTTGGGGCGTACCAGCCTTGTGCAACATGACATTCAGACACTGCCTAGTAATCTTGTGAAACAACTGCCATGTCATATGGCACAGGATAAGCAAGTCAATGCAGACCAACAAATACAACAAAGCTTGGACTCAGGACTCGCTCAACATAGCAATAGTAGTTGGGCCTCGCCAATAGTTATGGTCCGTAAAAGGACCAGACATACTGCCTCTGTGTGGATTACAGAGCTCTGAACGAGCGTACTGTTAAAGATGTGTACCCACTGCCCCACATCCAAGACACCCTAGATACGCTGTCCATAGCCAAATGGTTTAGCACCTTGGATTTGGCCGCGGGGTATTGGCAGGTAGATTTGACGCCCAGGGCACACAAGGCAGCAGCTTTCTGCAGCAGAAAAGGGTTCTTTGAATGGAATGTCATGCCATTTGGTCTGTGCAATGCCCCTGCGACATTTCAGAGACTAATGAACCGTGTTCTGACTGGCATGCAGTGGCCTGTCTGGTATATCTGGACAATATTATTGTGTTGGGGAAAGATGCTATGGAAATGCTTGGGTGACTGGGACAAGTGTTTGACAGACTGCGGGAGGCCAATTTAAAGCTGAAACCAGATAAGTGCTGTTTGTTCTGCAGACAGGTGGCTTACTTTGGGCACATTGTTTCAGTGCACAGCATTGCCACAGACCCCCGGAAAATTCTAAACGTTCATGAATGGCCCCAACCTACCAACATCTCAGAGGTCCGCCAAAGTGTTGGCTTGGCTTCATATTACTGCTGCTTTGTGAAGGGCTTTGCCACCGTAGCTCATCCACTACATGAACTCACCAAGAAGTATGCCTGTTTTCATTGGACTGAGGAATGTCAGGAGGCATTTGAGAATCTAAATAGACTACTTACTACTGGTCCCGTTCTAGGATTTCCCCTTGATGATGGTGATCTTATTCTTGACACAGATGCTAGTGCTTGTGGAATTGGGGCCATTCTTTCCCAAATGCAGAATGGGGAAGAAAGAGTGTTAGCCTATGGGAGCAGAAGGCTGTCATCAACAGAACAGAATTACTGCATCACAAGAAGGGAACTGTTAGCTGTTGTGGAGTTTACTTCTTATTTCCACCAGTACCTACTAGGAAGATCCTTCATAGTCCGTTCTGATCATAGCAGCCTGTGTTGGCTTACAGTATACAACTGAAGGATCCCGAGGGCCAGTTGGCAAGATGGCTGGAGAAACTTGCTGAACATGATTTCCGTGTGGTCCATCGGCCTAGACGCCAACACTCAAATGCTGATGTCTTATCAAGAAGACCCTGCTGTATTACCTGCACTTGTAAGATACCAGAACCTTCATCAGTAAGAAATTGCCTTCATCAAGCTGTGCAGTGCAATTTGAATGACAACCTAGGAAAAGAAAACCATGGGACTATAGACCCGGAGCTTCCACCAGTGGGAATAGAACTACCTGTCACTTCCGAGTCACTTCTGGTGCAAGAAACAGATGATGATGATGAGCAAGGAGAGAACAAAAAATATGAATTTGTCTCAAAAGGGTATGGAGAAGATTCACCTCCTGGAAGCCAACAAGCCAGTTTTGTTCTATGGTTGGACAACTGAACAACTACATGCTGCACAAGTGGCAGACCCGACATTGCCCCAGTGTGGAAGTGGATAGACAAGGGAAGAGGACGCCCTACATGGGCGGAAGTTTTGCAACACAGCCAAGCCACCAAAACATACTGGAGCCAGTGGAAAAGGTTGCATATCCGGGAATGCATCCTACTGAGATGTTTTTACTGCACTGAAGGCACTGCGTTCTTTCCCCAGATTGTTTTGCCCCATGAGCTTCGTACAGAGGTGCTGAAGCAAATGCACGATGGACCAGTTGGGGTTCATTTTGGAGTGGAACAAACTTTAGCGTGTTTGCAGGCCAGATATTATTGGTACCAAATGCAGGAAGACGTAGCACTCTGGTGTTGCACATGTATCAACTGTGCAGCTAAGTCACAACCTTCAAAGCAGCCTCAAGCACCTATGGGGACTGTTCGGGTTGGAGCACCCATGGAAAGAGTGACCTTTCATTTGATGGGCCCCCTGAATGAGACTGCAAGGTATAATCGTTATATTCTGGTAATACAGGATTATTTTACTAAGTGGGTTGAAGCTTACTCCCTACCAAATGATCAAGCTACTACAGTTACTGCAGAATGGGTGTGCTGTTATGGAGTGCCATACAGTCTACACAGTGACCAGGGTTCCAATTTTGAATCTGAGGTATTCCAATGGATGTGTGGGTTGTTAAGAATTGAGAGGACACATACTACTACATTCCGACCCCAATCAGAGGGCCAAGTAGAATGATTTAATGCTACTTTGCAGAAAAGTCTTGCTACTATAGCTGTTCATTGCCACTGGGACTGGGACCTCA
Source organism: Erpetoichthys calabaricus (assembly GCF_900747795.2). Taxonomy (NCBI): domain Eukaryota; kingdom Metazoa; phylum Chordata; class Cladistia; order Polypteriformes; family Polypteridae; genus Erpetoichthys; species Erpetoichthys calabaricus. The sequence goes on from NC_041398.2 coordinate 47,363,110, forward strand.
TGACCCCGTACACCGTAATGGCTTACCGAGCCACAAAACACAGTTCCACTGGTTTTACACCCAATATGATGCTACTTGGATGAGAAGTAACGGAACCTATTGACAATGTTGCTGGCTTGCCCCTAAACTATGATTACGATCAAACCCTTCCACAACATGTGATTAAGCTCTGAGAAAGATTGGAGCTTGCACATCAAATTGTACGGGATGCCCTTGGACAGTCTGTAGCGCGTGCTAAGAAACAATATGATAAGAACGTCTGTAAGGTTCAGTGCAAGATTGGGGATGCCGTCTGGCATTTGGTGAAGAGAACCCGAAGAGTAAAGAATAAAGTTGAGGAAGTTCTTGCCCTCTTATGAAGGACCATATTTTGTTCTCGGTCATTTAGATGATCTCGTGTATCGCATCCAGAAAAGCTCAAAGACAAAGTGGAAGGTAGTACATCATGACAAATTGAAACCGTACCACCCCCACACCCCATTAGATAATGGCTGGGTCTGTCAAAGTGCGGAAACATGGAAGCCCACTGAAATACTACCAACTAACTTTGATACAGACCTTGCTGAACAAGATTTTGATTTATCAGTGCTGTTTAGGAATCCTACCCTGGAAGGAGGAAATGAGAAGGATGTGGACCTTGATAATAACAAGATTTGGAGCCCATTAATTCCAAATCAGCCCCCTCCGAAAGCCACCTTTGGTTCCACAAATGAAGACAGGCACCCTACTAGTGGGGGTAGTGCTGAGCAAAAAAGCATGGAAGAGAGTATCTTCAACTCTCCTTTAAACCCACTGCCCACCGCAAGACCCAGAAGAATAAGGAGACCACCAGACAAACTTGGTGAATGGGTGGCCCATTGTACTAAATTGACAACTGTTCTGTGAAAACCTGTTCTTGTTATTTTTCTTATGTTCGTATGTTAAAATGTACTTTGTTGCAGAGAGGGGAAGTTATGCAATATAGGAATCTATATATATTACTTGGGTTATGTTTTCCAACTCTCACCAGAAACGGGTTCGACTTACTGCCGGCAATGCGGACCAAGCTCTGACACTGGTTGTACAGGGACCGAACAGCCCTTATCAGAGGGTCCGGTACCCCATACTCTCGGAGTACCCCCCACAGGATTTCCTGAGGGACACGGTCGAATGCCTTTTCCAAGTCCACAAAACATATGTAGACTGGTTGGGCAAACTCCAGGACCCTGCCAAGGGTGTAGAGCTGGTCCACTGTTCTGCAACCAGGATGAAAACCACACTGTTCCTCCTGAATCCGAGGTTCGACTATCTGATGGATCCTCCTCTCCAGGACCTCCGAATAGACTTTTCCAGGGAGGCTTAGGAGTGTGATCCCTCTGTAGTTGGAACACACCCTCCGGTCCCCTTTCTTAAAGAGGGGGACCACCACACTGGTCTGCCAATCCAGAGGCACTGTCCCTGATGTCCATGCGATGTTGCAGAGGCGTGTCAACCAAGACAGTCCTACAACATCCAGAACTTTGAGGAACTCCGGACGTATCTCATCCACCCCTGGGGCACTGCCACCAAGGAGTTTTTTGACCACCTCAGTGACCTCAGTCCCAGAGATTAGAGAGCCCACCTCCGAGTCCCCAGGTTCTGCTTCCTTGTTGGAAGGCATGTTAATGGGATTGAGGAGGTCTTCGAAGTACTCCCCCTACCGACGCACAATGTCCCGAGTCAAGGTCAGCAGCGCACCATCCCCACCACATACAGTGTTGACACTGCACTGCTTCCCCCTCCTGAGACACCAGATAGTGGACCAGAATCTCCTTGAAGCTGTCCAGAAGTCGTTTTCCACAGGCCGCCTCTGGAATCCCACAGGACAAAAGGGTCCTGTAGGACTCCTTCTTCAGCTTGACGGCATCCCTCACCGCCGGTGTCCACCAACGGGTTTGGGGATTGCCGCCACGACAGGCACTGACCACCTTACAGCCACAGCTCTGGTCAGCCGCCTCACCAGTAGAGGCACGGAACATGGCCCATTCGGATTCAATGTCCTCCACCTCCCTCAGGACGTGGTCAAAGTTCTGCCGGAGGTGGGAGTTGAAGCTACTTCTGACAGGGGACTCTGCCAGACATTCCTAGCAGACCCTCACAATACGTTTGGGCCTACCAGGCCTGACCGGCATCCTCCCCCACCATCAAAGCCAACTCACCACCAGGTGGTGATCAGTTGACAGCTCCACCCCTCTCTTCACCCGAGTGTCTAAGACATGTGGCCACAAGTCCAACGACACAACTATGAAGTCGATCATTGAACTGAGGCCTAGGATGTCCTGGTGCCAGGTGCACATATGAATACCCCTATGCTTGAACATGGTGTTCGTTATGGGCAATCCGTGACGAACACAGAAGTCCAATAACAAAACACCACTCGGGTTCAGATCGGGGGGGGGGCATTCCTCCCAATCACGCCCTTCCAGGTCTCACTGTCATTGCCCACGTTAGCATTGAAGTCTCCCAGCAGAACGGGGGAGTCCCCAGAAGGTGTGCCCTCCAGCACCCCCTCCAGGGACACCAAAAAGGGTGGATACACCAGACTGCTGTTCGGCGCATACGCACAAACAACAGTTAGGACCCATCCCCCCACCTGAAGGCGGAGGGAGACTACCGTCTCGTCTACTGGGGTAAACCCCAATGAACAGGCTTCAAGTCGGGGGGCAGTAAGTATGCCCACACCTGCTTGGTGCCTCTCACCGGGGGCAACTCCAGAGTGGTACAGAGTCCAGCATCTCTCAAGGAGATTGGTTCTAAGCTGTGCGTCGAGGTGAGCCCAACTATATCTAGCTGGAAGCTCTCAACCTCGTGCACTAGCTCAGGCTCCTTCTCCTTCAGACAGGTGACATTCCACGTCCCAAGAGCCAGCTTCTGTAGCCGAGGATCGGACCGCCAAGGTCCCTGCCTTCAGCCACCATCCAACTCACACTACACCCAACCTCCTTGGCCCCTCCTACAGGTGCCATTTGTCACCGATTCTGTTCATATCTTTTATGGACAGAATTTCTAGGCGCAGCCAGGGCATTGGGGGGGTCTGGTTTGGTGGGCTCAGGATTGGGTCACTGCTTTTTGCAGATGATGTTGTCCTGTTTGCTTCATCAGGCTGTGATCTTCAGCTCTCTCTGGATCGCTTCACAGCTGAGTGTGAGGCGGCTAGGATGGGAAACAGCACCTCCAAATCCGAGACCATGGTCCACAGCCGGAAAAGGGTGGAGTGTCCTCTCAGGGTTGGGAGCGAGATCCTGCCCCAAGTGGAGGAGTTCAGGTATCTCGGGGTCTTGTACACGAGAGAGAGAAGAATGGAGTGGGAGATCGACAGGCGGATCGGTGCGGCGTCCGCAGTGATACGGGCTCTGCATCGGTCTGTTGTGGTGAAAAAGGAGCTGAGCCGTAAGGAAAAGCTCTCAATTTACCAGTCGATCTACATTCCTACCCAGTGGCGTAGCGTGGGTTTCAGCCGCCCGGGGCGGAGGAAAATTCCACCGCCCCCTTATTTAGGTATTTCAATTTAAAAGACTAAAATATACAGTAATTCTAAATAATTTTTCGGCAAGAACAATCATCATTATTGTGTATTGTACAGGTTACAAATAAAAAAGTCATGTATATATGTTTTACAATATAATAATCACATTTATTACAAAAATTCTTACACATATGCCACTTACATTGATATAACAGGTATAGAACACTTATGATGATACCTTGACGATCGACAAGATGAAGTTATTAGCGAATTGAATATAAAACACAAATCGACTTCCAATTAGAACTAGAACGATAGTTACTATTTATATTTTTATTGAAAAATAATATCATTGTTAGAATTAAAAACAAAACTTCTGTCTTTAACTAAAACTTTATTCGTCTAATTTTAAGAGCAAAGTCTTTTATTGCACTATCAATGTCTATAGCATCACATACCTCTTGCTCAATAGACAAGATAGCCAGATTGGTTAGCCTTAAAGTACTCATTGTTGATCTTAAATAATTTTTGATCAATTTCAATTTTGAAAAACTCCTCTCACAGCTGGCATTGCTTATGGCAATTGTGAGAAATATTCGGAGCATTATTATAATATTGGGCAGAGTATCTTCCAGCTTGGATTTCACAATAAATTTTAATAATTCAAGTGGGTCCGCATTAATTAATTTATTTTCGTTGCCTGTGGCATTAATAAAAGTCCGCAGTCGAAGTCGTTCCAGTTTGAAGTCCTGCTCGTCAATTTCGGCAGATGCGCATACATTCATTTAAAGAAAGGGGATTCCCCAGTTTCGTCACAGAATAAGTAATGAAAAATTCCGTGCTCATTTCAATCGGTCCGAATCGTAGGAGCGACAAAAATCTGAAATGAAATGGTTCAAATTTTTACAAGATATTATTATTATTTATTGTGAAATTTTGCCACCCCCTAAAAGTGACACCCGGGGCGGGCCGCCCCTGCCGCCCCCACTGCGCTACGCCACTGTTCCTACCCTCACCTATGGTCATGAGCTGTGGGTAGTGACCGAAAGAATGAGATCACGAATACAGGCGCCTGAGACGAGTTTCCTCCGCAGGGTGTCTGGGTTTTCCCTTAAAAGGGTGAGAAGCTCGGTCATCCGGGAGGGGCTCAGAGTAGAGCCACTGCACCTCTGCATCGAAAGGAGTCAGATGAGGTGGCTCGGGCATCTGATCAGGATGCCTCCTGGACGCCTCCCTGGTGAGATGTTCCGGGCACGTCTAACCGGGAGGAGGCCCCGGGGAAGACCCAGGACACGCTGGAGGGACTATGTCTCTCGGCTGGCCAGGGAACCCCTCGGAAGAGCTAGAAAAAGTGGTCTGGGAGAGGGAAATCTGAACAACTCCGTTCAGATAAGCGGAATAGGATGGATGGATGGATGGGTTATGTTTTTCTTAGTACTGGAATGGTGCTGTTAAATCTGACTTTAATTATTGCGAGTTATTTTTACCAGCGGTCTTATTCCATATAACCCGCGCTTGAAATTGGGCTGATCTTCAGGAATTCATCCAAGAAGATCTAAGCTTTGCTATCGCTGTCAGCTCCTTATCACGGCAGCTCAGCCTCGCTGCGAGGTGCAGTACGGGGCTACAAGTGGTTTAGCAGGGTTCCTTTCTCGGAGTTCGCCCGTTCCTCTTTCTATGTAAGCTACAGCACCCAAACCAAGAGGCAGAGCCACAGGAATGCTGGGACCACGCCCCCTCGCCGCAACAAAAAGCCGGCTCTCAGCCTACTGCTTGCAGTCAAAGAGATGGACTAAGCGTAACGAAAGAGACGGAAGGAGAGAAATAAGCGTGGACCCCGTCAAAAGGTGGGTGCTGCCACTCCTGCAGCTTTGTTTACGCATTAAAGGTGCGTTTTGTACTCGAGTCTCATGAGCAGCCAAAAACTTGTATAACACCTGTTTGTGGTTTAATAATAATAATTATTTGCGTTTATATAGCGCTTTTCTCACTACTCAAAGCGCTCAGTAATTGCAGGTTAAGGGCCTTGCTTAAGGGCCCAACAGAGCAGAGTCCCTATTGGTATTTACGGGGTACGAAGCGGTAGCCTTCCGAGTGCCAGTGCAGCTCCCTAGCCTCAAAGCCACCACTTCAGACGCTTTTGGGGAGGTTCTTTTTATTATTTCTGTACCTCCTAATATTACCACAAACGCTTACATGAATGTTACGCTTTTGCTTTTGTTGCACGATTTAAACTGCAATGTGGATGAGTGCTTATTGTGGGTCAAGTATTCAGAAAGACGCTAAAACTGATCATCTGGTACCGCGTATCATTACTTTTGTGCATTAGACTTTCAGACAGAAAAAGTTAAATTATTATAATCCAGGACATTGAAGCACAATGTAAAATGGTATTACATATACAATATACATTAAGATCTCATAGCAACATAAACAAAGGAAACATAATGCTTTCTAGGTGTTGTCAGCTTTTGAGTTTTATAGCAAAAATGATCATTTTAGTTCTAGGTTTTCCCTAGCTGTACTGGAAGAAATAGTTAAATAAAAAGAAAACAGAATCAAACATACCAATAATGCTAATATGTTTCACTCTCTTAAAAACAACAGATCTTTAATGGCACCTTATGGTTCTTTACTGGGATGTGTGGATTTTCATTGAATCATTGTTTCACAAAGCACCATTTCATTGTGGAAAGTGTACTTTGCATGTGGTAATGAGCCTTTTGGGAAACAAAAATGGTTTTCCTGTGGTATAACTGAAAAAACAATGTGGCACCTTTATTTTTAAGAGTGGGGGTCATTTAGCCAGACTAAGACACCCTGCTCAACATATGCCATCAGTCTTGATAGGGGTAAGAGCAGCATTATGATGTAACTTTTTTTAACATTACAAAGTAATAAAACAAAGCATTAAGCGTGAGCCGTAAGAATTTCATACACATCAAGGTCCTTTCTTATATCCTACATTTTAAAAATTGTGAAAAATACTAGTGCGTTTGTAAAAATGCAACTATAGCGAATGTGAAGAATGTAAACATCATGAAATTGATAGTGGTGAATCACAGAAGACTAGATCTGTGAAGTTCAACGTTAAGTTTTAATGTAGGCCCATTTGAAAAATGGGTACATTTGGAACTAAATCAGACTCCTATAGCAGTTTCAGGATAATAATAATAAATATTGTTATTATTGCTGTTGCTGCTGCTGGACTGTAATTTGTGTTTTTTTGCTCACTCTCCTAAATATTTCTGACGGGTTGGTGCCCATGCATATTGCCTGGTATTTGAACGCTCCTCAGGTCCAAACTACACTAAATATATTGATTGTCATTTTGTAAAATTTTATTTATTTCTGAAATCTTTTTAAGGTGTCAGTCACAATGTCAGTTAAATGGCTGTTAAGCTCACACCATGCGTATTTAGACAGAAGTGTGGGTGCCTTGTAGCTTGCAGGACAGTTTAGAGCAGCCGAGGCGTTTAAAGAATCGTGCAGAAAGAGTGGAACAGCAGAGCTCCCTTTCGCATTCATTTTTGTATTATACATTTTATTATTTCAATACAAATCTTGTATGTTTTGTTGTATCAAAGCTAATAGTTTTTATTCCTTTACTTTTTTTTTCAAAAATTGTATTATTTGTATCTGACATTCAGAAGATGCACTGTTTGGCTAAGCCAGTGTAGCAATGCATATTGTATATAAATGAAGTGTATCGTCATGCCTAGTAAGAATATGTGAGGGTTGGTGTAAATGGACAGCAAAAATGTACCTTGTCTAAGGCAGCATTATATATACTACCGGTCAAAAGTGTTGGACACCTCCGTTTTTTCAGTTTTTTTTTCAGATGTAATTAGTTGCAATGCAATGAATGACCTAAAATGATGAAAAGGTAAGCAGTAAAATGTAAGAGGTTTAAATTTAAAGTTTAGGTCAGCAAAAACTGAAAAAAAGAAATTTCAGAAGGTTACAAATGGACCTTCTTCAGGGAACAACTAATAGGTTACCACCTACAGATTTTCTGCTGCAAATAAACTAAATTAACCCTTGCACAGTGAAACAGTTTGTACAGGTGTCCCAACTTCTGTTGATTACTTAAAAACCCAGAGTTGGAACAGACTATATTACTACACCCTCTGACGTACTACTTGGACAATACATGTATTGCTCTGTAGAAAGTTGTAAATTCCAGTGATAAAGGCAAGAAAATGGCAATTAACAAATAAAATGAGACAGACCATTTTTCCCTTTGAAGTGTAAGCCTTTCATTTAGAGAAATTGTAAAAAAATGTATATATATATATATATATCAAAATGTCATTGAGTAGGGTGTTCTATACAATCCAAAAGCAATTGGAAACTGGAAGAAACTCTGGTAAGAAGAGATGTAGCAGCCTAATTAGAAGACACGTTTCTGAGGGTCATCAGCTCACGTGATAGGGCAGAGTGGTGGCTCTGAGGTTAGGGATCTGCAGTGGCAGTCGGAAGGTTGCCAGTTCGAATCCCATACTATGCCAAAAGGGACTCTGCTCTGTTGGGCCCTTGAGCTAGGCCCTTAACCTGCAATTGTTAAGTGCTTTGAGTAGTGAGAAAAGCGCTATATAAATGCAAAGAATTATTATTATAGGCACCTCACAGCACAACAGCTACAAGAACAGCTTAACAGTGGCAGAAAAAAAAGCAAGTCTCAGTTTCTACTGTGAAGAGGAGACTTTGTGGTGCAGGTTTGACGGGGTGAGTGGCAGTAAGAAATCCATTCCTTAAAGGACAAAATAAAGTGAGGTCTGCTTGGGCCATGACATACCAGCTGTGGACTACTGCAGACTAGAAGAAAGTCTTATGGACCAATGAATCAAAATTTAAAATCTTTGGCTCGTCATGCATAGTGTTTGTATGAAGTCACGTTGGTGAAAGGATGGTTCCTCGGTGTGTGACACCAACCGTCAGACATAGAGGTGGAAGTCTGGGGTTCTTTTCCTGGAGGCAGAGCTGATGACTTGTGCAGAGTGACGGTCATTCTGAATCTAAAGGGTTACCACAGTATTTTTCAGCACCACATAATACCTTCTGGTCTGCGTCTAGGAGGTCAGCGGATCATCCTACAGCAAGACAATGACCCAAAACATACCTCCAGGCAATATCAGAACTAAATTAAAAGAAAAGAACAAGAAGGTACACTTGAATACATGGACAGGTCAGTACAGTCTCCAGACATAAACCCCATTTTGTTGGTTTGAGATGAACTGGACAGAAGGGTGATAGGAAACCAACCAGCATGTGGAACACATTTGTGGGAACTTCTGCAAAATTGTTAGGAAGATGTTTTTGACCAATATTTGATTTCCCTTGTAGAAAGAATGCCACGTGTGTTGGCTGTGTTTGGCTGTTATATCAGCAAAAGGTGGCTACTATAATGAATCAAAAAGTTGAATACATTTTGTACACCTAATGATTCCTTGACTTATTTTTTCATTTTCCATGGTTTATTTGTATAATGCCTTGATGTCATGAAACATTAAGACATTAAACTGCATGCATTTCCATATAAAACTGGGATGTTGTACAACTTTTGACCAGTGGTGTATAATACTGAGATCACTGAGCTCCGCACTCCTTTTCTGTTTCTAACTGTTGCATTTTACATTTATTTATTTGGCTGACACCATCATCCAAGGAAGCTTACATTTATGGTACAATTGGTTACATTTGTTTTGGTTTTCCAATTTGAGCACAGGCAGGTCACACACAAAGTGTCAGAAACCTCAGGGTTTGAGGTCCAAAGCCTTAACCGCTACACCATACTGCCTGCTGCTGGCCAATGCAAATTCTGATTTACATTTTTTTTTTTTTTTTTTAAATAGAACAATGACCAAACTCCTGTATCAGGAGCAAGATAGCCATCTGGTTTGTGCAGCATTAACAGCTGTGCTGAGGGCAATTGGGACATCGTGTGGTGAACATGGCACTGGTGCAAATGTCTGATTTAGGTTGAAGTGCACTTTTCCCAGGAGAGATTCAATGTATTTATGTGTTTATATGTTCATTTTTGTAATTTATGGGTAATTGCATATGTAAGTGATGACTATGTAAATGGTTTGACAAAATTAAAGGATCCACAAAAACATAAATAAAGCGAGGTGAAATTTTGGCTGGGAGTCGGTGCTTCAGGGAGGGAAAATTTTATTGATTTTTTTTTTTTTTGAGGAATAGAATTTTTTTCAGTGTGGTTGGGTTGAGGCAGTTCCTTTTCTTCGGGATAACTTCACCAGCCTTGGAAAACAACCTGAATATGCTGGTGAACTGAAAAACTGAAGTTCCAGCTGGTAAAGGTGGGGGTACACATGTTTTTGCTTATTCAGTATTGAAGTGGATTCTCAGGTCTTGGTAGGTTTATCTCACTTAAATAACAATCCACTTCAACAGATGCATCCACAGTGGCAGATGCCACAAGTCACCCAGGAAATGTAGGTAACAGTGATTGTTCTTTACATTATGTGATTAGTTAGTGTTAATATCCATCTATCCATTATCCAACCCGCTATATCCTAACTACAGGGTCACAGGGAGCCAATCCCAGCCAACACAGGGCGCAAGGCAGGAAACAAACCGTAGGCAGGGTGCCAGTCCACCGCAGGGCGCACACACACACACACACACACACCAGGACAATTTAGAATCGCCAATGCACCTAACCTGCATGTCTTTGGACCATGGGAGGAAACCCACGCAGACAGAGGGAGAACATGCAAACTCCACGCAGGGAGGACCTGGTAAGTGAACCCAGGTCTCCTAACTGCGAGGCAGCAGCATTACCCACTGTGCCACCCTAGTGTTAATATGGCAGTAGAAATCAACAGAACCAACAAACTCTTTACTACAGCTGATTATACAGTAGGTTCAACTGCTGCTGCTGAATAGGTTAGGAGCTGAACTGAGGGATCTCTGGATGTTGCCGACTACACTTCAGTGTTCGTAATTATAACGGCACATTCTGCTTTGAGTTGATGTACTGCTTTACTTAACTTGTTTTGGCTTAGTAAGCCATGGTTTTTGAACTTTGGGTCAAGCATGGTTACCATTGTTATTACACTTAGTGACTCAATTGTACAGTTTCCCCTCACATGTCGCATTAAGTTTCACTCAGCTGCTTTGTTACATCGCTAGTTATTCTCCCTGACATACTTAGCATACAGTTTCATCAGTGGCAGGACCCTTTTATCCTTTGTAGACCAGTGTAGACCATTTACAAGAAACTCATAGTCAAGTGCATTAGGTGGAGAAACGTTTGTCTTTAGAGACACCACTGGGTCTGTCTGATGATATAGGCATTCCAACATGTGGAAGGTACTGTTTCAGCATGTTTCAACCTCACCTTTAGAGTCTATCTCCCTATCTGTTCCTGTATCTGGGTGGGCCAGTTTCTTTTGCTTTAGTGCTTGTTCTGAACAATGTCACAAGGTTTCAGGGTTTGGCACATATACCATTAAGGGTAGGGACCTGATCAAATGACTTTCTTACTATTAAACACATTACACAGGTAATGCCTTAGCACAAGTTATCACGTTTGGAGCAGCATCTGTGATGAGGCATCTCTCTTTCTTTTATTCCCCACTCCGCCATGAGTTATGTTTTGACTACAGCCATATTATCTACAGTGTGACTAGAGGGGAAATGTTCCACTCCAAGCAAAATGGTGCGAAGCTTGTCATACTGTATTTCTCTGTAAAATGGTTGTAACCATTTCAAAATATTCCCATATATGGGAAGATTTCCTCTTTCTGCAGGCTCCATTTCAAAAAGAATTAATAGAAAAAGGGTAAAAAAAATCATACATTAATAAAAAAGATCTACTACTAGAATAACTACCACTACTACTGTTTTACACTACTATAATAAAATACACACTTCTGCCATGTGCTCCCTTTGTCACACCTGGGCCCATAACCTGTTGGGTTTTCCATATTTAACAGAGATACAGAGGATGTTTTTGAGATAAAATCCATTTATTCTTTTACAACTCACAAACACATGCTCAAACTTCCATACATTGTGGAAGCAAATAAATATTAAAAAAATAAAATAAAACCCATAGTATCCCGCACAGGTCACAGGTCAGTTAATAACATTTTTGTAAGAGCATAACCTAAAAGTTAGGCACTGCTGATGAGGGCATGCACCGTTTACTTTTAAGAGGATTGGAAAGTGACTTTAGGATCCGCTATTGACATCTGCCAAGCTGCAGAACAAACTGAAGTGCAGATGAAGGCACAAATTCAGACTAAACTGGATGTTTCAGTTAACGCAAGAAGTGCAAGAAAGCGTTAACGATTGCAGCAACGCACACAACCAGGGAAGAGTACTATACCGACTTTGCAGAACACTCAATCAGGTCAATGTCAGTGTGAAGTTCAAAGAGGGACTGAAGGAACTGATACATAAAAATAGAATAGTCTTCCACAAAGACAAACATGAGAGAGTGTGCTGCCTAAGGATGGTAAATCAACAGAAACAATGTAATGATGACTGTATTAACGACATAGCAGATAAAGTCAATTTATCTTGTGATATGTGGAATAAAAAATAACCTACAATAGTTTAATTTAACAAAAGGATGTCTTGTCCATCCCCTAAGTCACTCCTTTCACAGAAACAAAAAATTGCTGTCACAGCTCAACTGACCACCCATGGAAATTGTACAAGTATGATATACTTAATAAGTACTTAAAGATATAGATTTGGTTAAAACTTAAATAACTAGTATGAAATTATTTAATATATATGAAACCCAGTCTATTACGTATTGTTAATCATATAATTTTCCAGTGATAGGATGTAAAGTTAATAGAGCAGAACGCAAACCCTGAATAGACATATTATCCACATAAATACAATAAAAATTGAGCATTTATTCTTCCACAGACATTAAGACATGGAATGAAATTCTTGGGCATTGTAATGTTTATGATGTGTTGAAGCTACTGGGTATTGTTAATGGACTATAAATCACAAATAAGACAAAAATAGACTGTGATGTGTGTACTGAGGAAATGTTTGTCAATAATAGAAATAAGAAACCCAATGCGGTGCACGCCTGGAGTTGTACATACCGATTTAGCAGGTCCAATTGATCCAGTTGCTATAGATGGATTTAAATCTGTAGTTGTATTTACAGAGGACTTCTCAGGGGCAGTGTTTGTTTACCTCCATAAAAATAATCAGGAACACTGTTGGCAGCAGAGAGATTCCTGACAGACTGTGCATCCTATGGTGAAGCCAAGTGTGTAAGGTCAGATAATGGTACTGAGTAAATGGGAGAAACTTTCCAATCACTCTTGAGAAATAAAGGTATTAGACATGAAACTTCGTCCCCTTGTTCTCCTCATCAGAAAGGCACCACAGAACAGTTCTGTAGAACCTTTTTTATATGGGCAGATTTCTGCTGATTTGAAAGGAAATAATTAAAACTTTGTGGCCATATGCTGTCCAAAATGCTGCATACATCCGCAATCGGCAGTACAATGACCGAACCAAAAATACATCCTACGTCATGCTGACAGGGAAAAGGCTCGACCTGTCTAAAATGTGAATATTTGGGTCAGATTGTAATGTGTACAAACTCGATCACAAGAAAATGGATTCCAGATGTGAAAAGGGTATATTCCTGGGATATGACAAAAGACCAGCATATCTAATTTATTACCCATTCAAACAAAAAGTGTTTAGGCACAGACTGGTAATATTCATCAGAACAAATCATATTGAGAAACAGGCACAAACTGATGACTGTAATTCAGAAACTCAAGAATACGTACAGTATATAGTTGATATTATAGCAGAAACCAAAACAGAGAGTCAAGGAGAGGACAGTGCTGATATTTCACAACAAAATGTGTTAAGGGAAAAGGCAGTCCAAAATGTGGTGGAGAATTCTGACCCAAGCCTAAATCATATTTGAAACTATCACTACCCAAGTAGGGAGAGAAAGGCTCCAAAACATTTAAATGATTATGTAATTGATTTTGAAGATTACTCCGCTAACAGTGAACTACTGCTATGGCCTATACATGGTACACCTAAAATTTACAAAGAGGCCCTAAATTCTTCAGAATCACTAGGGTTGGTGCATGCAATAGTGGAAAAATTCCTATCACTTAAAGAAAATGATATATTCTAGTTAACCACCTTATCTGAAGGTAGAGATGCAGTGAGGAGTAGATGGGTTTCTGCCTTAAAAGAAAACAGACAGGGGGCAAAAATCCTTAAGGCAAGGTACAGTATGTTACTAAAGGCTACAGTCAAGTGGAGGGAATAGATTGTCAAGAAACTTTCTCTCCCACAGCCAGTATCACATCAGTAAAGTTCATCAATGCAGTTAGCTGTACAGAAAAACATTGCAGTTCACCAAATGGACATGAAAACTGCATACTTGTGCCACCCAGTAAATGCTAAAATTTACTTAGAAGAACCTGTGGGTTTCACAATCGTATCTAGACCAGAAAGGAACTGGTGTACAAGTTAAAGAAATCAGTCTGGCATAAATTGGTAAAAGGTTCTGCAAGATCACCTAGGACAAAACCACTTTCAGAGAAATCAAGCTGATCATTGTGTATATAAAACATTGATAACAATCATTAGAACATTAGAACACTCTAGATGAGAACAGGCCAGGGGTGGGCAATGTCGGTCCTGGAGAGCCGCAGTATGTGCAGGTTTTTGTTCCAACCCAGTTCCTTAACGAGAACTCAATTATTGCTGATGAAGCACATATTGCATAAGTGACATTTTGATGCTTCATTTTAGTGGTCTCGCTTGTTAAGGTTCTCCAACCTTAATTGCTTATTTCAATCAAACTGCTGCATTTAGTGTTTTAATTGCTCCTTATTAGCAATTAGATGTAAAAGACAAAGCAGCCAGCAGTTCTCCAGCTAGCTTTTTTCCAATTACATCTGTGTGTGTTCATCATGCACTGTTTGATTTAATAAAACACTTAATAGAAAAATGTGACAGACTGAAAATGATCTGTTTTAGGCTTCAAATCATTTGGATGATATCCTTGGAAAGGAAAAAAATCTACGATATAAGAGATTTACATTGCACAGACTAACAAGCCATAAAATTAAATAAGGTCTGAGATTGGCAATGATTGGTTTCTAATTAAGCAATTGGGTTGGAATGAAAACCTGTAGCCACTGCTACAGCCCAACAAAGCTAGCCAGTCCTATCCACTTATTTCTTCCAGAAAAACATCAAGTCGAATTTTGAAAGTCCCTAAAGTCTTACTGTCTACCACACTACTTGGTAGCTTATTCTATGTCCTTTTTGTAGCCTGGAGACCAAAACTGCACACAGTACTCCAGATGAGGCCTCACCAGTGCATTATAAAGGTTGAGCAGAACCTCCTTGTACTCCACACACCATGCTATATGTATGCTCAAGCGCGTGCAGAAGGAACTCCGAGTCCAGCTCAGGATGGCAAAGGAGCAGTACAGGAGAAAGCTGCAGCAGAAGTTGCAGAATAACAGCATGAAGGAAGTGTGGGATGGGATGAAGGTCATCACTGGCTGCAGCTTGAAGTGGGGTGCCACCATCGAGAGAGACGTGAAGGGAGCAAACCAAATGAACAACTTCTTTAACAGGTTTGACCACCCTAACCCACTCTCACCTCGGAGTACTGCACCATACACCCATACTTCTGCTGATACCAGCATAAGAGAGAGTTTCCCCCCACCCACAATTACAGCAGCGCAAGTGAGCAGAGAGCTGAGGAAACTTCATGCCAGCAAAGCAGCAGGTCCAGATAGAGTATCACCATGACTGCTGAAGGTTTGTGCGCTGGAGCTGGGGAGTCCTCTACAGCGCATCTTCAACCTGAGCCTGGAACAGGGGAGAGTCCCAAGGCTTTGGAAAACATCTTGTATCACCCCAGTCCCAAAGGTATCATGTCCTAGTGAGCTGAATGACTTCAGGCCTGTCGCTCTGACGTCACATGATGAAGACCATGGAGAGGCTGCTGCTTCACCACCTGAGGCCACAGGTCCAACACGCCCTCGACCCTCTGCAGTTTGCATACCAGGAGAAGGTGGGAGCGGAGGATGCCATCATCTACATGCTACACCGATCCCTCTCCCACTTGGACAGAGGCAGTGGTGCTGTAAGAATTATGTTTCTGGACTTCTCTAGTGCCTTCAACACCATTCAACCTCTGCTCCTTAGGGACAAGCTCACAGAGATGGGAGTAGATTCATAACTGGTGGCATGGATCGTGGACTACCTTACAAACAGACCTCAGTATGTGCGTCTCGGGAATTGCAGGTCTGACATTGTGGTCAGCAGCACAGGAGCACCGCAGGGGACTGTACTTTCTCTGGCCCTGTTCAGCCTATATACATACTCGGAGTCCTGCCACGTGCAAAAGTTAGCTGACGACACTGCTATCGTGGGCTGCATCAGGAGTGGGCAGGAGGAGGAGTATAGAAACCTCATCAAGAACTTTGTTAAATGGTGCGACTCAAACCACTTACACCTGAACACCAGCAAAACCAAGAAACTAGTGGTGGATTTTAGGAGACCCAGGCCCCTCCTGGACCCCATGATTATCAGAGGAGACTGTGTGCAGTGGGTACAGACCTATAAATACCTGGGAGTGCACCTGGATGATAAATTGGACTGGACTGCCAATACTGATGATCTGTGCAAGAGAGGACAGAGCCGGCTGCACTTCCTTTGAAGACTGGCGTCGTTCAACATCTGCAATAAGATGCTGCAGATGTTGTATCAGGTGGTTGTGGTGAGTGCCCACTTCTACGCGGTGGTGTGCTGGGGAGGCAGCATTAAGAAGAAGGACGCCTCACGCCTGGATAAACTGGTGAGGAAGGCAGGCTCTATTGTAGACACGGAGCTGGACAGTTTGACATCCGTGGCAGAGCAACGGGCGCTCAGCAGGCTCCTAACAATTATGGAGAATCCACTGCATCCACTGAACAGGATCATCTCCAGACAGAGGAGCAGCTTCAGCGACAGACTGCTGTCACTGTCCTGCTCCACTGACAGACTGAGGAGATCGTTCCTCCCCCAAACTATGCGACTGTTCAATTCCACCTGAGGTGGTAAACATTAACATTATTCAAAGTTATTGTCTGTCTTTACCTGCATTTTTATTACTCTTTAATTTAATATTGTTTTTGTATCAGTATGCTGCTGCTGGAGTATGTGAATTTCCCCTTGGGATTAATAAAGTATCTTTAATTAATTAATAAACTATATCTATCTGTCTGTCTATCTATCTATCTAACCTAGCATTCTGTTAGCCTTCTTAATGGCTTCTGAACACTGTCAGGAAGTTGATAGCTTACAGTCCACTCCTTCTCCTAAGTTGTACTCTCTATTTTCTGACCACCCATCGTGTATTCAAACCTAACATTTTTACTTCCTATGTGTAATACTTTACATTTACTGACATTAAATTCCATCTGCCACAAATCTGACCAAGCCTGTATGCTATCCAAGACCTTCTGTAATGATATAACGGATTCCAAATTATCTGTTAATTCACCTATCTTGGTATCATCTGAAAACTTAATCAGCTTATTACTTATATTTCTATGTAAATCATTTATATATATATATATATATATATATATATATATATATATATATATATATATATATATATATATTGAAAATAACAGCGGCCCTAGCACAGACCCCTGTGGAACACCACTCTTAACATCAGCCAATTCTGAAGAGGTTCCTCACACCCTGCTTCCTGTTTCTGAGCCAGTTCTGCACCCATCTAAAAACATCACCCTGAACTCGCACTTCTTTTAATCTGATGCCCATCCTCTCATGTGGCACCTTATCAAATGCTTTCTGAAAGTCCAGATAAATCATATCATATGCTCCACTTTGATCATATCCTTTTGTTGCCTCCTCATAGAATTCCAGCATGTTAGTAAAACACGACCTCCCTCTTCTGAACCCACGCTGACTGTTCAGAACAACTCCGGTCCTTGCCATGTGTTGCTCAACCTTATCCTTAATAATTCCGTCCATTAATTTTCCTGTGATGCATGTTAAGCTTACTGGCCTATAGTTGCTTAGATCTGCCCTTTCACCTTTTTTATATAATGGGATGATATTTGCCATTTTCCAGTCCTTTGGAATCTCTCCAGTGCACAGTGACTTCCTAAAAATGTGTGAAGGGTTTATATATGTACTCACTAGTCACCTTACGAACTCGAGGATAAATATTATCTGGTCCTGGTGATTTGTTTGATTTCATCTTATTTAATCTGAGCAGCACTTCTAACCCAGCCAAAGGGGATGCACAAACCAGTGTGTTTCTTCTTGCCGGTTCCAAGCCCGGTGGCAGAGTTAAAGATTGCTAAGATTTGCATTGGGTATGCCGAGGATGGATAGGATTAGAAATGAGTACATTAGAGCAGTGGTTCTCAAACTTTTTCAGCCCTGGGACCCCTTTACAAGCCATACAATATTCGCGGACCCCTGATGCGGCCTGATTTGTCAACCCAAATTATAATAGCATAGCCACAGGCATAAAGTGTAAACTTCTTTAATCCTAAGTCGACTTTATAAAATAAATCATTCTTTGTAGTCATATCATAACAACACTAACTATTGACAGTCAATGATACAGTGTCATACGAAAGTCACAGGACTAAAGCCTGCTTAGCAAAAACAAAAAATGCAAAACAACTACAATATTTAATGCTTAATACTCATACTGCATAACTACAATACTCTTTATTATTAAATGAACAATGTTGTAAGACTATTAATTTTACGGCTACCTACCAGTGGTAAACGTTTTAATTATTTAATACGTTCAAATGTAGCCTATTACACATACAATTACAATAGAAACTAATGAGATGTGTGGGCTTGCTTTTGTCGGCAGAGAAGGTCTATCCTTGGTGAGATTTTTGATAGACACACTCGAATGTCATCTTCCACCTGGAGACGTGATCTAAACTTAGATTTTATCACAGCTAATGCTGAGAACGATGCTTCGCACTGGTAGGTAGTTGCAAATGGGACCAGCACAGTCAATGCTCTCTCAGCTAAAAGCGTATATTCGTTCCTAACGTTGCACCAAAACGCGGTCAATGTTTGTTCTTGAAATTTAAGTTTGAGACTTCTGTCACTAGACAATTCAGCCAACTGTTCTTCTTCCTTCCCGGTCAAGTCGGTAAGCTGACAACTGAATGGATTTCTGATCCAGTCATAATCGGCAATGTTATCTGTTGGAATGTACCTGTCAAATATTCTTCCATCAACGACAAATGGTCAAAGGTATCTGTTGCCAAGTTATCAATGGCCATATTGTTTTCATTCAGAAATTCAGTTAACAGTTCAAACATATCACAGTTTTTATTTTGTACTCGTGTCTTCCATATTGTCAACTTTTTCTTGAAGGCAGTTATCTTGTCTGTTGTTTTCAACACACTTGAATCTCTGCCTTGCAGTGATGTGTTAAGTGCATTAAGTTGACAAAAGATATCAGCCAGGTAAGCCAATTTTGCAAGCCATACATTATCTGAAACAAACTTCACCAGCTCTGAGTTTTTATCCATTAAAAATGATGCCAGTTCACTGCGAAGCTCGAAGACACGTTGAAGTACCTTTCCGTGTGACAACCAGCGAACCTCTGTGTGTAGCAGCAGATGTCGATGATCTGAGCCTCTTTCTTCGCACAGTGCAGCAAACAGTCGTTCATTCAACGGTCTGCACTTTATCCAGTTAACTAGTTTAATGCATGTATTTAGCACTTTACCGAAGGATTTGTTTAAATTCTTACTAGAAAGAGCTTCGCGATGAATCATGCAATGTGTGGAAATAATATTCGAAGAAACAGTTCGAATGCATGCAACAACCCCACTTTTATGACCTGTCATTGCTGCAGCTCCGTCCGTACAAATTCCAATACAGCTGGACCACTCAAGCTTGTTAGCAATGAAGAAATCATTTAGCATTGCAAATATATCTTCACCTGTCGTTCTAAGTGGCACAGGTTTGCAGAACAGAAAGTCCTCGAGCACATCATTGTCAAAGCAATATCTAACGTAGACTAGTAACTGCGCTTGGCCTGCAATATCGGTACTTTCGTCCAACTGTATGGCAAATGTACTGCTTTGTAGGCGCTCAACCAATTGTAATTGGATGTCATTGGACATGTCGCAAATTCGCCTTCTGATGGTATCGTTTGATACTGGTATAGACAGTAATTTTCGGCTGCTTTCTTTTCCTAACATTATCTCGCATATTTCTAAAGCCGCTGGCATAATCAAACCCTCCGCAACCGTGTGTGCTTTTTTGCTCTTTGCTATTCGCGTTGCCATAATATACGAAGCCTTAAGAGCTTTTTCATTCACTGTTGTCGCAGTGCTAATAATTTTCTGCTGATTTGCATACACTTCTGCTCGACGTTTGAAGAAATCAACAGGTTTGTCTTTTAGTTCATTATGCTTTGTTACAAGATGGCGCTTCAGTTTAGCAGGTTTCAAACTTTCGTTCGATAACACGTTTAAACAAATGACACATTGTGGCTGATCACTGTTGTCTTTGTACGGTATTAATCCGAATTGTAAATAGTCAGGATCATATTTACGTAATTTTGACTTACGCGGTGCGGACTCTCTTACGGCATCATGTCTCAGTTCATCGCCACTATTTCCATTACCCCCGTGCTCTTCTTCAGATATCCGCTTACGCTTCAAATATTTATCCATATGTTAGCTGGGCGTGCGAAAAACAATTTAACAAGCAAGAATTACCACTGTATAACTTAATAATTAATCAAACTATGCACGATTACAGGCTGCGTCTATAATGACGTCATCATAGAATAGTTCGTAATAGACATATATATACTATATATAGAGTATAGAATATAAACAGTAGTGAGGGGCGAGTTGATTATTATTCGCATTATCCGATTGGATAAAATGGCGTTTAGCGAAGAAGTTATTAATTGTAAGCAATTTTCACCCTTTCTGCGGACCCCCTACAGTCGGGGGTCCGCGGACTACAGTTTGAGAACCGCTGCATTAGAGGGTCAGCACAAGTTAGGCAGTTGGGAGACAAAGTCAGAGAGGCAAGATTACGTTGGTTTGGACATGTGCAGAGGAGAGATGCTGGTTATATTGGGAGAAGGAAGCTAAGGATAGAGCTGCCAGGGAAGAGGAAAAGAGGAAGGCCTAAGTGAAAGTTTATGGATGTGGTGAGAGAAGACATGCAGGTGATGGGTGTAACAGAACAAGATGCAGAGGACAGAAAGATATGGAAGAAGATGATCTGCTGTGGCAACCCCTAACGGGAGCAGCCAAAAGAAGAAGAAGAATCTGAGCAGCACTCCCTCTACAATTTCCAAATCCTTCAGTACCTCCTTAGTAGTCGCTTTTACCTCTGGGAGGTTATCCACTTGCTCACTTGTAAACACCTCAGAAAAATGTAAGTTTAGGGCATCCGCTACTTCATTGTCTGTGTCTTTTAATTCCCCTTTACTATTTCTGATGCACTAGACCTCCTCCTTGACTGTTCTTTTACTAATAAAATACTGAAAGAATCTCTTAGGGTCTTCTTTCGCCTTATCTGCTATATTCCTCTCCAACTGTCTTTTAGCCTCCCTGATATCCTTCTTAATGGTTGCCCTCATGTTCTCATACGCTGTACGATTCACTTTACAGTCATTAGTCTTATATGCCTTATAAAGCAGTTTTTTCCTTTGCAACTTCTTTTTTAAATCTTTATTAATTCACAGTGGAGTTTTTAAAAATTTCCTATTAATACCAAATGTAGGTATGTATCTGTCCTGCATTACAGTGGAACCTCTGTTCACGAATGTCTCTGAACACATACAAATCGGTTTACAACCAAAAAGTTTGTCAAACTTTTGCATCTGTTCACGACCACACACTCGGTATACGAACAAGCCAGTTTCCCTTTCGGTTTGTGCGCGCCGATGATTTCCGCACATGTTCAGTCTCTCCCTATGCATTCCCTGTGCAGCGAGAGAGAGATAGAGAGTGAGAAAGAACGCGACACACACACAGGCGTGCGAAAGAGAGAAACACACACACACACGCGCACGCATAGCAGAGAAGGCAGTTAAAGAATGCACCGGGCTTGTTTTTGTTTTCACTTCTGTTTACAGCGATCGGTTCGTAGCGTGCATTGTTGCAATGTTACTTTTCTTGGTGGTTTATTAAATTACAGATTTTTCAAATGTTCATTTTTTTCCCTGTGCTTGAAACTCATTAAAAAAGTGTTTTTAGCGAGCAGTTCATAGCACTATAGCACAAACTCTTGCAGTATTAGTTTTCTCTGTTTTTGAAGGTTTTCTCAGTGTTATTCAATGTTTTTACATTTAGTTTACTATTATGCTGTGCATTCTATGGTGTAATTAACTATATTTGTGCTTAAAAACTTAAAAAAATATATATTTACATACAGTTCATACGGTCTGGACCAGATTAATTGTATTTACATACAATCCTATGGGGGAAATTGCTTCGGTTCACGACCAAATCGGGTTATGACCAGAGTTTTGGAACAAATTATGGTCATGAACTGAGGTTCCACTGTACATGTAAAATATTTTTAAACCTGTTCCACTGCTCCTCGATTGTCTCCACACTTAAAAGCTTATCCCAGTGTATCCTACTTAGACATTGTCGTATCTGGTCAAAATTAGCCCTACCAAAGTTCAACTTAATTTTAGTCTTTGCATCTGCACTCTTACAAAATACTGAGAATTGTATTACATTATGGTCACTTGACCCTAGTGGTTCAATCACCTCTACACCCTCAATTCTATCCTGATTATTACAAAATACTAAATCCAGACAGGCTTCACCCAGTGTTGGTGCTTTAACAAGCTGTTTTAAAAAACAGTCACCGATTACTTCTAAAAACTCCTGCTCTTGTGCTCCTCCATCTGCAAGGTTATCAAAGTTAATATTTGGATAATTAAAGTCCCCCATGACTACAATATCTCCCTATAAACTTGCCTTTTTGATATTACTAAAAAGATGTGTGTTGAAATTACTGTCTGAATTGGGTGGGCTATAACAGTGCTCCGCAACCTTTTCTCACCTGCGACACACCAAATTTCTTCCTAGAATTCCGCGGCACATCAAAAGCCAAAATATATAGCAGTGGCGTAGCTAGGGCGGGGAGATGGAGGTGGGGGGGTTTGGGGGATTGGGGGTGCGGTCTGCTTCGAGCGCCAGCTATTTAGGGGGTCCAAACTACGGTAGTTTCCTTTTTTTTTTTTTGTTCCTTGAGGAGGCGCAAAAAAAAATTTCTTTCAGCTTTGGGGCGTCAAATTTTTCACCGCCCCGGGCAACATGATCTCCAGCTACGCCACTGATATATAGATATTAATTTAATACACAAATTTTACAATAAATTTTCATTTTTTATTAAGTATACATTTATTATAAGTATACATACATAAAAACTACACTATATTTACGTTTATGCAATCTTAATAATTATTATAACATAATGACTGATTAATGTGATACCTGCGCTTGTTTCAATGAACACAAAAGTTTTATATTCGGCTCAATATTTGACAGCGCAACCCGAAGTTCTTGGTCAAGATCTTTTAAGCATGACCGCTTATCATTTTTAATTAACACAAGAGTTGTTTGTCTTTTTTGGCGTAACTGGGATGGTTTGAATTTAGATGGCGATTTAGTTTACTGGGTGCCATTGCCTCGTTTGATAGCTGATCGCCGCAAATGATGCATTGTGGCTTTGGAGCCGTTTCGTCACCACACCACGAGAATCCATATCGAATGTAGTCTTCGTTGTACTTCCTTTTTACAATCTTCTTTGTTTTTTTTTTTTTTTGCAACACTTGTGCTGGGTTCTTCATCATCTGTAAGTGAAGACGAATCTTTTCCATGTAAAAATTTATCCATATTTAAAGGGGTATACTTTAAAACTAAATATGAATCACACGAAGAACGTTAACCATACACAATTCAGCAACACAACTAATAGTAATGAATGATAACTACTGTCGCAAGACGAGTGAATGCGACGTAGCACGACTAATACGTCGGCTTGAATTGAATCTATGTGAGGGCACGGAGCGCTCTGCCTATCAAAGCGTACTACGGAGTTGTCTGGTGACTACGTAGGGCCTACGTCATAGGCGCCAGGCGATGGGATTTATTATTTCAGAGAAATGACACATAAAATTATGAAACCTTTAAAAGGCTATTTACACGAATATTTCATTGCACGTATTCTCGTTATTGTGTTTCTAAGGAGGACCGTTGAAATATTATTTAGTTAAAAAATTGTCTAATTTGACCGGCGTCACACCTGTATCGGCTCAAGGCACACCAGTGTGCCGTGGCACACCGGTTGCGGAGCACTGGTCTATAACACACTCCTAAAATAAGACCTCTTTCCCTAATATTTTCCAGGCGAAGCCACATGTCCTCACTAAGATGGGTCTCATCATCCAACTGAAGAGGACTTACATTTAAATTCTGTTTGGCATAAACACCAACCTCACCTCCTTTTCTGTTCGGTCTATACTTCCTAAAAAATGTGTATCCCTCTATGTTACACTCATGCCCATCTTTGGTATTTAGCCAGGTTTCTGTTATTGCTATAATATCATAATGATGCTCTGCTACATACAATTCCAACTCACTTACCTTATTTTCCTTATTTTTGATACTTCTAGCATTAAGGCAAGCTATTTTTAATGTGTTACTCCTACATTTAAATGTTTGCTTAAAATTTACATTAGTATGCATTTTTATTTCTACCGTGTTGTTTGTTCCCCCATGTATAGATCTAAACCTGGCCTGTCCTAAACTCCCTGCCCCCCCAACCCCCTTCCCTAGTTTAAACAATCCTCAATTAGCCTACACATACGCCTCCCCAATACATTGGTGCCCCTCCACTTCAGATGTAACCCGTCATGGCAGAACAGGTCCCATCTGTTCCAAAAGGAGTCCCAATGCCCCATAAACCTATACCCTTCTACCCTGCACCAAGATTTGCGCCACACGTTATGCCTTTTAATCTCCTCAGTCTTACCTGGACTGATGTCTGGCACAGGCAGAACTTCAGAGAAGACTGCTTTGTCAGTTCTGCTCCTCAGCTTGGCACCTAACTCTTTGAATTTGGATTGCAGAACTGACAGACTACCCTTATGTATGTCATCTGTTCCAACATGGACAATGACAACTGGATCCACCCGCGCTCTGGCCAAGAGCCTATCCACCCTTCCAGGGAGGTCTCCCACCTGTGCACCCGGAAGGCAACACACCGTGCGAGACTCTCTCTCACTGGCGCACACCTGCGCTTCAGTCCCCCTAATGATTGAGTCCCCAACTATCACTACCTTTCTCTTTTTGGGAACTGGTTTTGAGGTGGCCCGTTAGGGCTCCTCGTCCCTGCCTACCACTTCAGAATTATCAGAGACACCGTCCAGCTCCGCAAGGACATAACGGTTTGACATTTCTAATTCTGGGGTTGATGCCCCAGGACAGTGTGCACCCTTTACCTTACGTCTTGTGACGGTAACCCACCTATTTCTACCTGTCTGGGAATCTCCTTAGGAATGCACACTATCTCTCTAAAGGACAGCTGGGCCAGGTCCGACAATTCTATATTACAACGCAGGTCAGCCAACTCCTCCTCCAGTTCAGCGACCCTGATCTCGAGGTGCTGGATAAGCTGGCATCTCCTGCATATGTAGCCCTCATAGACAACTGGCTCTTCCAATCCATCATTTAAAAAGACCAACATCCAACAGGACTTGCATTGCACTAGCCTCATTATTAAAGTTTAATATGGAATTAGTACAACTGCCTCAAACTTTTTTTTTATTTTATCATTTAACTTAAATGGTAACACTAAGATCTGCTACAGCCATTTTACACCTTTTCCCCTTAAGCTCCTGCACTGTTCTCCCACTCAGCTGCCTGCTATTTGTCTTTCTATGAGGTTAACTTTACTTTTCTCTGTCTCTTCTCCTAACTTTGCGCTCCTCTTAGCTCTCCACTCGCACTGTTGTATTCCCCCGTATTAATGAACCCTTACGCTATCGCCCACTGTTCTACCTCTGGACCGCTAAGGACCGTTCAATCTAAAATAAACAAATAAATAAAACTTTACTACCTTACCTGCTCCTACAGCCCCTTGTGCCTGATCGGCGCCTTAACGCTGGCCGCTTACCTGCGCACCGCTGAGCCTTCTCTTTTACTGCTTTGAAGTCAACCGCGGCCTTTTTTTTTCTTTTCCTTTATCGCTGTTACGACGACGCGGTTATTGACTTACAAATGCCGATTTCAGTTACTGCTGCTTTCTGCCCTGCTGCTTTCTGCCCTGTCTCCTCGATGCTAGTTCAAATACAGATAACAAGTTCCAAGCACACGTCCAAAACACCCAGCTACTTTTGCTCATGTGCGGGCGAAAAAAAAGCCAAAAAAAATGGAGAGATCAAAATTAATCAGAAGAACTATATTCTTAAAATGCTTGAAAGGTTTGGTATGCAAGATTGCAAGCTAAGGTTTACCCCACGTCGTATACGTCAGCGGTTCTCAAACTGTGGGGTCCGCGAGACGACCGTAGGGGGTCCGCAGAAAGGGTGAAAATTGCTTACAATTAATAACTTCTTCGCTAAACGCCATTTTATCCAATCGGATAATGCGAATAATAATCAACTCGCCCCTCACTACTGTTTATATTCTATACTCTATATATAGTATATATATGTCTATTACGAACTATTCTATGATGACGTCATTATAGACGCAGCCTGTAATCGTGCACAGTTTATGATTAATTTTTAAGTTATACAGTGGTAATTCTTGCTTGTTAAATTGTTTTTCGCACGCCCAGCTAACGTATGGATAAATATTTGAAGCGTAAGCGGATATCTGAAGAAGAGCACGGGGGTAATGGAAATAGTGGCGATGAACTGAGACATGATGCCGAAAGAGAGTCCGCACCGCATAAGGCAAAATTACGTAAATATGATCCTGAATATTTACAATTCGGATTTATACCGTACAAAGACAACAGTGATCAGCCACAATGTGTCATTTGTTTAAACGTGTTATCGAACGAAAGTTTGAAACCTGCTAAACTGAAGCGCCATCTTGTAACAAAGCATAATGAACTAAAAGACAAACCTGTTGATTTCTTCAAACGTCGAGCAGAAGTGTATGCAAATCAGCAGAAAATTATTAGCACTGCGACAACAGTGAATGAAAAAGCTCTTAAGGCTTCGTATATTATGGCAATGCGAATAGCTAAGAGCAAAAAAAGCACACACGGTTGCGGAGAGTTTGATTATGCCAGCGGCTTTAGAAATATGCGAGATAATGTTAGGAAAAGAAAGCAGCCGAAATTATTGTCTACCAGTATCAAACGATACCATCAGAAGGCGAATTTGCGACATGTCCAATGACATCCAATTACAATTGGTTGAGCGCCTACAAAGCAGTACATTTGCCATACAGTTGGACGAAAGTACCGATATTGCAGGCCAAGCGCAGTTACTAGTCTACGTTAGATATTGCTTTGACAATGATGTGCTCGAGGACTTTCTGTTCTGCAAACCTGTGCCACTTAGAACGACAGGTGAAGATATATTTGCAATGCTAAATGATTTCTTCATTGCTAACAAGCTTGAGTGGTCCAGCTGTATTGGAATTTGTACGGACGGAGCTGCAGCAATGACAGGTCATAAAAGTGGGGTTGTTGCACGCGTACGAACTGTTTCTTCGAATATTATTTCCACACATTGCATGATTCATCGCGAAGCTCTTGCTAGTAAGAATTTAAACGAATCCTTCGGTAAAGTGCTAAATACATGCATTAAACTAGTTAATTGGATAAAGTGCAGACCGTTGAATGAACGACTGTTTGCTGCACTGTGCGAAGAAAGAGGCTCAGATCATCGACATCTGCTGCTACACACAGAGGTTCGCTGGTTGTCACACGGAAAGGTACTTCAACGCGTCTTCGAGCTTTGCAGTGAACTGGCATCATTTTTAATGGATAAAAACTCAGAGCTGGTAAAGTTTGTTTCAGATAATGTATGGCTTGCAAAATTGGCTTACCTGGCTGATATCTTTTGTCAACTTAATGCACTTAACACATCACTGCAAGGCAGAGATTCAAGCGTGTTGAAAACAACAGACAAGATAACTGCCTTCAAGAAAAAGTTGAGAATATGGAAGACACGAGTACAAAATAAAAGCTGTGATATGTTTGAACTGTTAACTGAATTTCTGAATGAAAACAATATGGCCATTGATAACTTGGCAACATATATCTTTGACCATTTGTCGTCGATGGAAGAATATTTGACAGGTACATTCCAACAGATAACATTGCCGATTATGACTGGATCAGAAATCCATTCAGTTGTCAGCTTACCGACTTGACCGGGAAGGAAGAAGAACAGTTGGCTGAATTGTCTAGTGACAGAAGTCTCAAACTTAAATTTCAAGAACAAACATTGACCGCGTTTTGGTGCAACGTTAGGAACGAATATACGCTTTTAGCTGAGAGAGCATTGACTGTGCTGGTCCCATTTGCAACTACCTACCAGTGCGAAGCATCGTTCTCAGCATTAGCTGTGATAAAATCTAAGTTTAGATCACGTCTCCAGGTGGAAGATGACATTCGAGTGTGTCTATCAAAAATCTCACCAAGGATAGACCTTCTCTGCCGACAAAAGCAAGCCCACACATCTCATTAGTTTCTATGAGTATTAGAGTCTAATGTAATTGTATTTGTAATAGGCTACATTTGAACGTATTAAATAATTAAAACGTTTACCACTGGTAGGTAGCCGTAAAATTAATAGTCTTACTCTTTATTATTAAATGAACAATGTTGTATTGTAGTTATGCAGTATGAGTATTAAGCATTAAATATTGTAGTTGTTTTGCATTTTTTGTTTTTGCTAAGCAGGCTTTAGTCCTGTGACTGTCGTATGACACTGTGTCATTGACTGTCAATAGTTAGTGTTGTTATGATATGATACAAAGAATGATTTATTTTATAAAGTCGACTTAGGATTAAAGAAGTTTACACTTTATGCCTGTGGCTATGCTATTATAATTTGGGTTGACAAATCAGGCCGCCTCAGGGGTCCGCGAATATTGTATGACTTGTAAAGGGGTCCCAGGGCTGAAAAAGTTTGAGTACCACTGGTATACGTAATTGTATGTGTTGCATCTAAACAGAAATAAATGAATACAATAAGTGCACAAATACAAATGGAATACATATATGAACATAACTAATTAAATGTCAAAGTTACATAGTATTAAGGAAGAGCAATGTTAAAAATCAATTACTCAACTGCACGTATTGTTTAATTAAACCAGTAGGTGGCACTATTAACCAGAATAAAAGGTACAGTGTAATGCCCAAGACATCATTCGTTTACCAAAAAAAAAACCCTTTACGCTTAATACTGCAAAAATCAACACATTTTAACGTCCTGGAGCGAAGTAAAGTACAGCGCCTCTCTCCCCAAAGGTCAACAGTGCCCAGACTTAACAATATGTTCATTCGCAAACAGAAACAAACTTACAAAAAAGAAACAACTTACTTTGTCAGTAACGCAAAACACACAGTTACAAAAGGTAACGGCAAACTATAACTTGAAAAAACGCAAACAAGCAGATAGAGACTGTGAGCATGTTACAATTCAGGAACAAAATGCCATGCATGTGTAATAGTCTTGTGGGGTGTGTCCTGCCTAGGTTCAACATAAAGCAGGGAACAGCCGCACCACATATCTACACTGTAAATTTGTAATCCACAAAGGTCCCTGCTGAATTTTCAAATAATTATGTTCTGATCCTGAGGCATTTCCGGGAGTTCAATTAGTTTGGCCACTGGACGGATGTATTTATTCCCTTTAATGTCCACTTCTGCAGCTCGAATTCTTCCATTGTCACTTGGTAAGACCTTCATAACCCATCCGACGGGCCACTGAACCCTAGGTAACTGTATCTATCTATCTATCTGTCCAACCTTAAGATCCAGATTAGAATTTTGCCTCTTCTGTCGGAGCTGAAGATTTGGCAAATAACTATCACCAAAAATTATCAGCAATGGCCTGGCTCTGTCTATAATATCAGCGTCCCAGAATTTGACTAGGTCCATACACAGCTCGAAGAAGAGATGCATCCCGCAGCACCATCAGCAGTAAGTTAGGTGTGCTTGGGTCCGGGTCTGCAATGTCCGATGACACATATCCTAGCGGCTTAGAGTTGAGAATACCTTCAACCTCAATCAGCACAGTCATCAGAACTTCCTCCGATACAACTTGGTCCTTCAAAATGACTTGTAAGGAAGACTTGACAGATTTAATTTCCCTCTCCCACACTCCACCGAAATGTGGAGCATGAGGTGGATTAAACATGAAATTATTTTTTTGGTTAGCTAGTCAGGCTTTCAGATCTGATTCCAATGCAGCAAACACTTCCTGGAGTTCCAGATCACCCCCTCTGAAATTGGTGCCCTGGTCACATAGGAATTCATAAGGCTTCCCTCTTCTTGCCACAAAGTGTCTGACTGCAAGTAAAAATGAATCTGTATCCATGCTGCATAGCAGTTCCAGATGTATACACCTTGTAGTAAGGCATTTGAATATTACACCTCAGCTTTTCTCATGTCTTCTGCCAATACGGATTATATAAGGACCAATACAGTCAATCTCTGTTGACCACAATGGGGGATAATGAATTCGTAGTCAGGCTGAGGGGAGATCAGACATTTTAGGTACATCTGGTGTACTGCGCCACTGCCTACACTCCACACAACTTCTCTGGTGTTTCTTTACAGAATAAGGACCTCTGAGTATCCAGTAGGTTCTTCTTAATTCAGCAAATACTCTTTTGGGACCAGCATTTAAAAGACGATTGTCTTAATCTTGAATTATTAGCATTGTTACTTGGTGGTCTGGGGCTAGTACTATAGGATGAAGTGTGTTTTCAGGTAGTGCAGTAGCCTTACTGAGTCTGCCTCCCACTCTGAGTAGACCCAAGGAAGTATCTAGTGATGGAGCAAGTGATATTAAACAGCTGTTGGAAGATACAGGTTTGTTAGCCCTCAGAGCACTGGCTTCTTCAGGGAAGCACTCACACTGTGATCTCAGGAGGACAGTAACTTCTGTTTCTATGCGTGCTTCTGCAGATATGGGTGAAGCAGCCGCCCCATGTAGAGCTTGATGTGTGGCCATAATGAGATCATCCCATGTTTTGCAGCTACTCCAGTCAAACAATTTGGGAGTGTTGCTAACTGATACATTACCACAAAATGCAGACTTACAGAGCTTTTCTGATTCCTCTATCTTCATGATGGGGCAAACCGGCCAATGAGGTGGGGACGGATGTAGAAATGCTGGACCATGATTCCATCAACTAGGCTGAGATAAATTCAAAAGGGTTTTGCCATGGGTAATGTCATCAGCAGGATTACTGTCTGAATCAACATAACTCCAGTTCTCAGATCCAACCATATCCTGTATCTCAGCGACTCTTGTCCCCACAAACACTTTATACAGGCATGATTCAGACCTGATCCAGTGCTGCACTGTGGTTGAATCTGACCACATGGTTGTCCAAGTGATTGTCAATGTGAGTTCCTGATTCAGCATCCTTGCCAACTGAGCTCCAGACAGTGCTGCACTAAGCTCAAGACAGGGCATAGGTAATTGTTTCTTAGGTGCCACTTTGGATCTTGCCATGACAAATGCCACATGAATCTGGTTGCTCTCCTCTATACGAAGATAAGCCACAGAACCATATGCCCTTTCAGAAGCATCACAAAATACATGTAGCTCGATTGCAGAGGAGGACCGGTTACATGCAGGAGCGTAACAGCAGGGAATGGTTATGTAGGTTGGGAAGTTCCCCCATCCATTTCTGCCAGTCTTGTAGGAGGTCTTCTGGTATAGGATCATTCCAGTCTACAACCTTCCTCTACAACATCTGCACCAGGCTTTTGGCTCTGGTAGTGAAAGGAATTATATACCCCAGTGGGTCATATTGAGTTGCCAGTATTCGATACACATTCCTCATTGTAGGTTCTGTGATAGCAATAGGGCAGTGTTTGTATCTCAAAGTGTCAGAGGGGCAGTGCCATATAAGTCCCAGTGTGGATTCTTGGGGGTCAGGTTTGTTTGTGGTAAGCCATAGTTCACTGCCTTCTAATCTGGCCTCAGTGGGTAAGTGTGCTACAACCTCAGGGACATTGCAGCCCACTGTCTTATTTCAAAACCTTCTTTTTCCAGTAAGGATCTCAATGTGTTAATAAGCTTTATGGCCTGGTGTTGTGTCTGTAAAGATTGTAAGCAATTATCAACATAGAAGGCCTGCAGTATTGACTCAACCATGTTCTTACTGTCAACTAAGTTGTCTTTTATGTGTCTCTGAAGGGCCTATGTAGCACAACATGAACTACAGGTAGTCCCGAAGGGTAACACGCACCATTCATAGATGTCTGGGATGCACTCTCTTTCCAGGTTCCGCCAAAGAAAACGTAGGAGGGGTTTATATTCTGGAAGTAACCGGACCTGGTGAAACATCGCCCGTATATTTCCACTTATGGCAATGTTGTGCTCTCAGAACCTGAGCAGTACTCCAAGTAGTGATGGACCTAATGTTGGTCCAGGAAAAAGGTTGTCATTTAGATTAATTTGCTGGTAGCTGTAAGAGCAGTTGAACACAACCCTGGCCTTGCCATTGTGCTGTACAATATGGTGTGGAACATACCTTGATTGATGAGATCTCTCAGCTTCTTCCCTTGGTATCTTCATCACATGACCTTCAACTATAAGCTTTGTTATACACAGCCGCCAGTTCTGGAGTATTGAGTAGATAGATAGATAGATAGATAGATAGATACTTTATTAATCCCAAGGGGAAATTCATATTGGAGTAGGCAGCGCTCTGTGGCTGTTAAAAGAGCCATAACTGAAGAAGGTGGTGCATGAAAGAGGGTAGCGTCTTTCTTCCACAGGAGTGGTGTTGCATAGCGACTCACATCATTAATTAGTAAATAATGGATTAATAAAACAATTATAACACCTGGAAAAGTAGAATGAAAATCAAGATGAAAATATTGTTAAAAAGAAAAAAAATACATTATTCTCATACAAGACATTTTACATTTTAAATTAAAAAAAAAAAACTACCAAACTTAGTTTTCGATTTTCCATATCATTCCCAAAACACACAATCTGGGAAATAACAGTTCACTTAGTTAGCCCAGGAGTCCAATTAAACACAGAAGCTGTTTGGAACAAAAACCTGCAGCCACAGTTGGTCCCCAGGACTGAGTTTGGGAACCCTTGATCTAGGACATTCGCTCTTGGCCTGCTAAAAAATGTTCTCCATAGTCTGTCTGCCAATGAAAAAAGCTCTGAAATCGTGTATTGATTGGATAGTTTCATTATATGCATACATCAGTGAAGATACAGTAAATGGGAATTGTGGGTAAATGTTTAAAGATACTATAATCATTGTACTTCAATTTAATTGAAAATTGCAATTATATTATAATTATATTATTCTGGTTAAGTAATCTAAATGATGTCAAAAAAATTCCATTAACATATTTATAAGATTATAACTAAACTGCCACCATTGTTGTAAACTACACACTAGGCTCAAAGTTTAAGCAAAAACCTACAGAAGATAATATCAGAAATAGCAGTGTTTTGATTATGTAACAGTTTTTATGGGACAGTGCAACATTTAAAGCTTCTCCTGGAAGCAAAAATAAACGAGCTGACTTCGACCATGACATCCATAACTTTAACACGTCCAGAGAAGACACTTGAGTAAAGTAAAAAATCTAACCAGAAACCACACTGTATTGCAAGGGCATTCATAAATAAATATGAGATGCATTTCCTATAGAGCCCTATAAAGTTTATGAAACCCTGCTGTGGTCTTTAAAATGTTAAACTTTGTCTAAGTGAGGCTAGGCTGATTTTTCTAAAAGTCAGGACTTATCTCTATAACAAGTAATGGTTAAAGAAAATGATGAATGCCAAATGAAAACAACATAAAGATTCACATTCA
The DNA here is from genome assembly GCF_900747795.2 of Erpetoichthys calabaricus. Classification (NCBI taxonomy): domain Eukaryota; kingdom Metazoa; phylum Chordata; class Cladistia; order Polypteriformes; family Polypteridae; genus Erpetoichthys; species Erpetoichthys calabaricus. Next base: position 47,396,701 of record NC_041398.2, read on the forward strand.
TTAGCTCAGTCCCTGAGGTAAACAAAACAAGTGGACAGATAATCAGACAAGTAGGACAGCGGTGTCATGAAACGGAAAAGATCATTCTTGTTGTCTGTACTTTACTAATTATTTGTTTCATTTCAGACATTATGGCTAATTACTTCATCAGAAAATTTGAGGAGTCGGATCATCACACTGTAAAAGAGTTTTATGCAAGGGGGCTGCTTGAATGTGTTAACAGAAGAGTCAAGCACTTTCTGGCTAGTTCTATCATCCAGCTGTTCCTGGTGTGCACATTTGCCATTCTCTTTGTGACCACTCACACCATTCTCTTCTCAACCTTTGTGATTCTGCTTCTTCTAGCTGCGGAGTGGATTAAGTGTTCCTTAGGCTTTAGATAGCACATCAAGCAAACCATCAATGAGGTCTTGTTCAACATAAGGAAAACATTTCTACAAAGCAAAGACTCATGCTTCTATGTGGTGATATGCAACAATCAACTTGTGGGCATGTATTCTATTTCACCATCCAAAGAAGAGTCAAGTTCCCTGGAGCTGGACCACGTGTATGTAAAGAAGGGTTACAGACGCTTAGGCATTGCCAGAGCCCTCTGCGTGAAAGCACTCGACTTTGCATGTGCCCGGGAATACCGTGCTATAGTGCTGAATACAATGTGCTTCCAGTATGAAGCTCAGAAATTATACGAGAGCATAGGATTTCAAAGGTATGGGGAAATCCCAGTGCTTGGAATTATAAACCGAATTATTAACTTCAGTTTATTTCAGTATAGATATGATATTTGTGTGGACAAGGAAAAGTCTGTTGCATAAATTGTGCATCCAGAAATGTGTTTGTTAATTATGTTTTCTAAGCATTATGGTGGATTAATCTTTTCCAGAGCATATTTTTGTTAATACTGGAATAAGACTGTATTTTAATGGGGATTTACAAAACTCTACAAATCTATTTTGCCACGCTACTTAAAAAAGAAAAAAAAAGAAAAAGATACAAAAGTAAGATAAAAGTGACACTAGGTCTCACAGAAAATATTTAAGTGTTCTTAAACTTAAAAAAATAGTATTATGGAATTAACAATAAATGGTACAGTTATATAAATGGTTAAAGTAATGGCTAGTTTGCATTTACAGCAAACATGCTTGCTGGATTATATCCACACACTCTACAGAGGCTTCAGAAGTTAGAGATGCAAACAAAGTGATGAGTGGTAACAATCAGTTTCAGTCTGACTTGGGGAAAATAACAAGTCTCTGAATTCTATTTCTGTTACAGAAAAACACATTAACCCTTCCAAAAGTTGAAAAAAATTGAAAATGTCTAATTATGATATAAAGAATGTCATAGTGGTGTAGCAGTTAGCACTGCTGCCTCGTGGATCCAAGAAAATCTATAGTACTTTTGTTTTTCCAGCTTAAAAGTATAAGAAACTTCTAATATTTTTTTAACTATGAAGGTTACAGAGAAGTTCATTCATGCATTTATTTCTAGCAGAATTGATTACTGCAATGTCTTTTTCACAGGCTGTTCAAATACAGTTTTTAGTTTTCAGTTAATTCATTATGAATGCTGCAAGACAGATTACTAGAACTAGAAAGTAGAACTACATAACTCCTGTCCTCAAATCCCAACACTGATTTCAAGTTAAGTATAAGGCTAATTTAAAACTTCCCCCTTCTTAAACATGTGGGTTTGCATGACCTTGGCTCTGCCCCTTGTCTCAACTTATTAGATTGTGATCGAAGGCAAGAATGGATTGGCACTCCAGCTGGGATGGAGGCTTCCTTTTCTGGCTAGGATGTCCTGAGGAGAGATGGTTCAGCTGCCCAGCCAGGATGAATGGTCTTCCCTTTCCCAGTCAAGAAGCTGCCGTAGAGGACGGGCAGAGGGACGGACATGTGTTCCCCCAGTACACTAGGATGCAGCATCCTTCCTATTCTCAAGAGAAGAGCCAAATATGCAAGACTCAGACTTTTGAGCCAGTTAGGACCAGTTTTCCTACTGTGAGGCTCTTGATAAATATGGGCACATAGCACACTTCATGGTCTCGCAGTGCCAGTCAACTAAAATAAGAAATTCAAGACTTAATAAAATTACAGAGAGAATTAGATTTTTTTTAGTACAGACACCACAAGCTGTGGACTGATCTGCCTGCATATACAGTATAAGAGATGCCCCAATGCTCTCAGAAATTTAATCCAGGATCAAATCTCATAACTTTAGCCAGCATATCCTGATTTACACTGCTGATTAGCTGTTCATATCATTTCTCTGTTGGTTCGTCATTTGCACAAAATAACAGGCAGAAACATAATCCAGAATTGTACTAACCCTTCTCTATTTTGTTTCTATTACTGGTATCGGCTTTGGAAGTTGGTGTCACTGCTGTGTCAGCAAACTTTTATTGCTGCCATGAAAGTGACAGACACACACTCACACAGTGGGAGTCTCAGAATCCAAGGATGTAAAGATTTAATATACATATTAGACTGCCAAGCACATATATTGTAGTATGGGGTGGCCCAGGTCACCCAAAATAACTGTCTGTAAAAACTGATAAAGATCTCCATCCATCCATCCATCCATTTTCCAAACCACTGAATCCGAACACAGGGTCACGGGGGTCTGCTGGAGCCAATCCCAGCCAACACAGGGCACAAGGCAGGAACCAATCCCGGGCAGGGTGCCAATCCACCGCAGGACATATATAAAGATCTCTCCAGGTTTATTTTCTTCTGGGAAGCTTCTAAGTGAAGTTTGTTTTCCTCTCCTCCACTATCAAATAACCATATAATGTTAATGGGAAAAAAATAAATAAATAATTTTAATAGAGCTGTATACTTGTGATTTAATGTTAATCAGATTGACATTGCCCTGTTTCAATGTGTTTTATATGACTTGTATATTTGATTATGTAAATGAGGTATGGTTTTATTTGTCATTGCTGTATAGCTTGAAACTTGTGCAAGCACTCTGAGCCTGTACTCCATGAAGGGGTCTATCTAATATTCTGAACTGAACTAAATCCAGCATTTTGCAACCAAATCATCACCTGCTTGTTGTCTGCATGATGTTTGCATGTCCTTGTGGCTCGGCAGTATTTTCTTCCACATTTCATAGCCTTGTATGTTGGGTCACCTGCCAGCTTTAAATTTTGCCCCGTGTGTGTTGGTATTGGTGAGCTATAATGTGGACAAGTGCCCTATCCAAGATTTTTTCCTTTTATGTGGAGATGCTGCCAGGATCTGTCTCATCTCCCCATGCCGGTGAATTGGATACAGTTGGTCTGAGTATGTTATATTAATTGTAAATACTATATAAAAAGCGATATAAACCTAAAAATTCATTAGACACAATGAATTCATAATTACAGGCAAATGCAGAGCAAGAACACAAAATGCAAAGAGTCAAAGCAATACGAGAGCCTGCATTTCTTTATCATAATGCTTTGATTTTATTTAATAACACCATCCTATACAGATGAAACACACATGTACACTTTGTTCTACAGTGTTTCCCCTATTATGTCCTCTATACCACACCAGTTCTCTGAAATCTTCAAATTGTCTCAGCATACACTGTAGGTTTGCAGGCTTCCAATATGTCTCCTATTGAAGAAATTGTTGGGAGCTAAAGCTTACATTTATTATTTATATAAAAGACTATCTGAAGTACCCAGCAGTTGCCCGGGCATCTACCTTAATAAATGAATATTTGTGGGGGTGTCTGTGTCCATCCGGTTGTAAGGTCTTTGTCATTCCAAAATGTGGTGTATAAAATAAAATGCATTGTATTTGTCATTCCAACAGATGGCACATCAAACATTAACACTGATCTGATGAATCCCATGCCTAATGGTATATAACAGAGACATATGCATTGCTGCATGGGGCACTGCAGACATTAACACAGAGGTCTACTTTGATTACTTCAATTTCAATTGGTCTTAGACAGGTAGCACAACTATTATTTATATAATGGGTTAAGATCATTTTTTTTTAAATGTTGACCCTGTTGTCATTGCTGGCTGTAATGCTAGTGTCCCATTGGTCATCTATGCAACCTTTCTGATAACTATCAATTTCTCTGCTCTTATGAGATGATAATTTCTTCTTTTTCATTTATGATTGGATTTCATAATTGTGATAACTGCTTGCAGGGATGGAAGCATGAACACCATTTCTTTTTAAAACCACACTAAACCAAGTAATACAAATAGATATTTTATACCACATTAAATTGGAAGGCTTAATGAGTAATTGAATCCATGGACTGTGAAAGTATCCACAATAGGGGGGACTGGGAATCACAGACATTGTTGCAGGTCTCAGTATTATTACATAAGACAACACCAGATGTGATATTTGATAATGTTATAAAATTGCTACAAATCAACACTGTATTGGCATCAAAGCCTAAAATTATTTAGTCCAGTCCATTTTATGATAATGGCTCTATGTCTACTATCAAGAGAGGGTAAACGTTACCTATATGGACCTCAGTCATTCTCTTTCTACTACTGTATATTCTGAATAGTGACTTGGCATGGAAAAAAAAATTCTGTTTCATTTTGGCTTGTCTCTATCTCACCTAGTATCGACGTGCACACTTCAAAAAAAATGAAATCAAGCAAGTATTGATAAAATGACATTAAATCTTGTTTTCCTTATTGTAAGAATTGACTTATCAAAAAATTATATTTTCGATTTTTTTAGCTTTCTTTAAGAAATCTTGTCAAGTAAATTTTGCTTATCCAATTGGCAGTTATTTTTGCTAAATAAAAGCAAAACAGCTCACATTTAAAGTTTTGTCTAGTATTTGTATATGCATTTTGTACAGTGTAGGCATACAATAGCGTTGGGTTTTTCAAAAATGTACGATTTTGCTTTAATGCTTGGCATGAAACCATACTGCTGCTCATTAATCATCACCTCACTTCTTAACTGAGCTTCCACTACACTTTCCCATAACTTCATGCTGTGGCTCATCAGTTTTATTCCCCTGTAGTTACTGCAGTCCTGCACATCCCCCTTATTCTTAAATATTGGCACCAGTACACTTCTTCTCCACTCCTCAGGCATCCTCTCACTTTCCAAGATTCCATTAAACAATCTGCTTAAAAACTCCACTGCCATCTCTCTTAAACACCTCCATGCTTCCACAGGTAGGTCATCTGGACCAACAGCCTTTCCATTTTTCATCCTCTTCATAGCTGTCCTTACTTCCTCCTTGCTAATCCATTGCACTTAATGATTTACTATCTTCACATCATCCAACCTCTTCTTTCTCTCATTCTCTTCATTCATCAGCCTCTCAAAGTGTTCTTTCCATCTGCTCAACACACTCTCCTCGCTTGTGAGTACATTTCCATCTTTATCCTTTATCACCCTAACCTGCTGCACATCTTTCCCAGCTCAGTCCCTCTGTCTAGCCAATTGGTACAGGTCCTTTCTCCCTCCTTAGTGTCCAACCTCTCATACACCTCATCATATGCCTTTTCTTTAGCCTTCGCCACCTCTCTTCACCTTGCGCCTTATCTCCTTCTACTCTTGTCTACTTTTTGCACCTCTCTGACTATCCCACTTCTTCTTTGCCATCCTCTTCCTCTGTATACTCTCCTGTATTTCCTCATTCCACTACGAGGTTTCCTTTTCCTCCTTCCTCTTTCCAGATGCCACGCCAAGCACCCTTCTTGCTGTCACCCTTACTACATCTGCAGTAGTTTTCCAGCTGTCTGGTAACTCTTCACTGCCACCCAGTGCTTGTCTCACCTCCTCCCTAAACTCAACCTTGCAGTCTTCCTTTTTCAACTTCCACCATTTGATCCTTGGCTCTGCCCTCACTCTCTTCCTCTTCTTGATCTCCAACGTCATCCTACAGACCACCATCCTATGCTGCTTAACTACACTTTCCCCTGCCACCACTTTGCAGTCTTCAATCTCCTTCAGATCAACTCTTCTGCATAGGATGTAATCTACCTGTGTGCATCTTCCTCCACTCTTGTACGTAACCCTATGTTCCTCCCTCTTCTTAAAATACGTATTCACCACAGCCATGTCCATCCTTTTGACAAAATCCACTATCCTCTGATCTTCTTCATTCCTCTCCTTGACACCATACCTATCCATCACCTCCTCGTTTCCACTCCGCTCCAATCACCACTTTCTGTCCCTTGGGTACACTGTTCATCACTTCATCCAACTCACTCCAAAAATCTTCTTTCTCACCCATTGCACACCCAACTTGTGGTGCATATGCACTAACAGCATTCATCATCACACCTCCAATTTCCAGCTTCATAATCATTACTCCGCACCATGATAGAACAATCTGAATCCACCTCCAATCCACCTGGCCTTACTCCCCTTCCGTTTAGTCTCTTGCATGCACAATATATCAACCTTCCTTCTCTCCATCATATTTGCTAACTCTCTCCCCTTACCAGTCATACTGCCAACATTCAAAGTTCCTACCCTCAGTTCCACTCTCTTTACTTTCCTCCTCTCCTCCTGCCTCCGGACACGTCTCCTCCCTCTTCTTCTCCTTTTTCTTCTTCGGCCAACAGTAGCCCAATTTCCACCAGCACCCTGTTGGCTGACAGTACTGGTGGCAGTCGTTGTTAATCCTGGGCTCGACCAATCCAGTATGGAAATTTGTATTGTTGTCCGCATATTATATTTGGCAAAATTTTACACTGGATGCCCTTCCTGACGTAACCCTCCCCATTTATCCGGGCTTGGGACCGGCACAAAGAAACACACTGGTTTGTGCATCCCCTGTGGCTGGGTTCATTTATAAATTTAATTCACTTGATTGTAATCACTGCGGTGGGTTGGCACCCTGCCCGGTATTGGTTCCTGCCTTGTGCCCTGTGTTGGCTGGGATTGGCTCCAGCAGACCCCCGTGACCCTGTGTTCGGATTCAGCGGGTTGGAAAATGGATGGATGGATGGATGATTGTAATCATTCTGTAACAATATAATGGGGGCGGCACGGTGCCGCAGTGGTAACGCTGCTGCCTCGCAGTAAGGAGACCCGGGTTCACCTCCCGGGTCCTCTCTGCATGGAGTTTACATGTTCTCCCCATTTCTGCATGCAGGTTAGGTGGGTTGGCAATCCTAAATTGTCCCGAGTGTGTGCTTGGTGTGTGTGTGTGTGTGTGTGTCCTGCGGTGGGTTGGTGCCCTGCCTGGGATTTGTTCCTGCCTTGCGCCCTGTGCTGGATGGGATTGGCTCCAGCAGACCCCCGTTAGGATATAGCGGGTTGGAAAATGACTGACTGACTGACAATATAATGGTTCATGGAATGGCCAACTATTCCAACTATCACAGTTGCTTTAGTGTTGTTAGAAGACATCACACATGGAAATATTAGAAGAGAGTGCGTATTTATAGATGATGATGACTGGCTTCTAAGTCGATTTCGATTTCCAAGAACTCTCCTCGTTTAGCTGTGTGCTAAACTGGCGCCAGCTTTACACAGGCAGACTTTGAGGAATTATTGTCTATTTGCTCCTTTGCAAGCTCTGTCCACCCTCAGGTTTTTAGCCACGGGAGCATTTCAATGTGAACTTTGCTGACCAATCAGGTATTTTTACAAACATCACTGAGTCGCGCCATGCCAGCTATATGGGATGGTATTATCCACTTGTCACCCAGATGGATAAGATTTCTTTACTCTGTGGTTAAACTGGCAAACATCAAAGCACAATTCGCAGCAAAGTTCAGTTTTCCAAATGTAATTGGAACAGTCAACTGCATAGACATTGCTATTGCAACGGCACAGGACAAGTTACACCCACCAGGGATGAATCACCAAAAAAAATGAGGTGGCATTGCATCATCTATGGCAGGAGAGTCTATAAAATCGGCAACTCCGCACAGTCGCAGGTGCTTTTTCTAACTACCGCAGCAAAATGCAAGCAGTCCTTTTAAGGACCGTGAGTCACCTCAAAAAGCCATGTAAAGAGCAGAGAATCTATCCATTGTGGCACTCGGCACTGATGCTATACTGTAAAGGTGACTTTGGAGAATAAATTTGCTTATTTAATTAGAAAGCATTTCCACTCTATTCATGTGCTGCTTTATAGTCAACAAAAAGTGTGTTTCATTGTGCAAGGATGTATCATGCTGCATAATGTGGCACACAATCATGGCTTGTCCATACCTGAAGAGATGCGGTAGAATGAACCTGACCCGCCAAATGACCAGCCCAATTAGACAGCATTACAACTTTGTTTGAATATAATTAGCAGAATGTAAAAACAGGTAATTAGCATTTATTTTTAAACCAGTTCATTTAATTTGTGCTCAATATAACTTGTACACCCCTTATATTCCTTTGTTCATTGGCCACATCTCTTACAGCATCCACCATTGCATTTTGTGACTTCAGAACAGTCCATCAACAGACAGCCAGATGGTTGCTCAGCAGCTTCCATGGCAGAGGTGTGTGTGCAGCCAGTGTCCGAAGATGTTGCGTCCTCAGCACAGGGGTCAGATTTTGTAAGATTGTCTGAAACAAAATAAACAGACGGTGGACTGCAACTCGCCTTCTCACGTCGATTTTGATATCTGACCACTTCTTTTTTATTTCAGGCACTGTGTGACCTTCTGAACTTGAACTTTTGAGTGTCTCAGCCACGCTGTATCAAATACATCAATTTTCTTTTGTTGCTTGTACAGCTACTTAAGCCAACAAATAGTTTTTCCTTGCTTCACTGAAATTCTTCTTTTTCCATTTTTATTTTGCCATTGTCTTTTAAGAAAACACTGAACTGAAAGGATTGTTTATATTTATTTGCATATTCAAATATGTGAAATTCAGGGAGGAGTCGATGTGGGACCGTAGGCGCTTGCATGTGCGTTAAAATTCACGTTGATTGAGATTTAAAAAAATGAAAGCGTATGGAACCTTGCTTACGTACAGTTTTATGCATATGAATTGTTTTGTGCGTATTCCCAGTTTTGTCCATACATCATGTTTTAGTGTGAATTCTACGCACAGCATTATACATGCGGCCCCAGGTTTGTTATTTTCTTTCTTTCATTAACTTCTCCTTTCCAATTTTGGCCTTTGGTTTCCATTAGCATGGTATGTCAGTTTCATTTCCTTTTCTTAAGTCTTGAAACCCCCTGGATGCCATTTTCCTTCAATTGTACTCTATTATTGTAACTACTTGATCTATTTACATCATATTTGGGTTTCACCACTTCATCTCCTTCTTTGCTGTTATTGGTCAGTCGGATAATGTCACCTACAATAAGAGGGCATTGTTGTGGTCCATCAAATATTCTTCCATCCACCAAAGAAACACTGGGTTTCTTATTACATATCAGTGAGTTTGACCATACAGGGTGGTCCAGGTAATTATGCAATTATTGCATTGCATTGCATTAAAAGTTGCATAGTTAGATCTGGACCACCCTATACAATGTTTGTCCTTAGCATTCTTAGCTATCCAATATTTTTACTAGTCCAGTTGGTCATTTGTTTAAAGTGCATACAGTAGTTAATAGTCTTTCATGACTGCAAAGTTCTGATAAACTTTTTTTTCTTAAAATGAATTCTATTATCTAATTTCAATCATTTTGGGATTCCAAGAGTGGAAAATGTCCTTTCAAAGGCCCATGTTACCCATACAGCTGTGGCTTCTGCTGTTGTTCCTGAATTGCAAATGTCTTCAACTGTAAGAAGTTTGTTCTCAGGCTTTTTATTTCTTCCTGTTGTGGCACTTGCTATCTAGGCTTCCTCTTTTATACCATCCCCACAATGGCACCAGTATGTGCGACTGTTGCAAATGCTCCCAGTGATGTCATTTGGCAGTTCTTTTGAACACCAACAGGTAAATTTCAATGTCGGCATCGGGATGGACTAGCAGTAAAACCTGGGATGGTCCCATCTGGATGTCCCACTGGATAGCAGCTTGGCCATGTACTTCCGCTTTGGTAAGTTGGATCTGTTAATTTCCCACCTGGACATTTAATACATGGATCTCAGCGGCCATAGTCTGGATGATTGCTGCTATGTTCTGAGGTTCAGTCATTCTTTCTGCCCACAAGAATCCTGCTAACTATGCCATTGTAAAGAATAAACAGAACAGCATAAAAGGCTAACCCTGCATAATTTTAACAATAGAATGGAAAAAAATGTGTGTTATAGTGCAAAAATGAGTTGTCCCTACTTTTATCTTAGGTACACTGTCCAAAATGGCGGCTCCTCAATTTCAGGCATTCTGGGAAGAAGAAGTGTGTCTAGCTGTACGAAACCCGGGAAGTAACATCACAGAGGGAATGGTGTCAATCTTCCTTTTGGCAGAGTGAAGAGAAGAGAGATGGTTATCATACAGTGCTATTTCCTGTCTCAGTGGAGAATCATCACCACCCAATTCTTTAAGCATTAAGCTAACACCAATGATAATGGATTAGTGCTAAACATAGACAAACTGACAATGGTAAACATGGGACTCCAGCCATTATAAAAACACCTCACACTGTTCCAGTGTGGTACTGATGTGTCACCTGTTGCCCTCAGGTCCCAATACAGGTGGTTCGGCATGTGGTATGCATGCTCCGAACCGAACCTCTCTCATGTTTCTAGGATGCCCCAAAAAAATTGGGTCTGTTCCTGCTACAGCTTTTCTTTCCAATGTCAATTTATTTATTAAGCACATTTAAAACAACATCAGTAATTCTGTAGCCAAAGTGCTTCACGATAAAACATACAATAAACATAAATAAAATAAATAGAATAAAATACTATAAAATGCAATACAACCAACAATAATTTGAAACAAGCAAATGACTAAGTGAAGGGAACCATCAGTATCACTGAAAGTCACGGAAAACCACGGGAACAGTCTAGTTTTAAATAGTTCAGTTTAACGTGACTTCTGCATCTTTCTGCAGCTTTTGACATTATTGTGCATGAGATCCTGCTGTTGTGGCTTGAACATCTGGTGGGGCTCAAAGGGGCTGTTCTTAACTGGTTCAGGTCATATCTTACTGGTAGACACAGTGACTTTCATTTCCTCTTTATCGTCTACAACTGTTAAACGCGGTGTTCCCCAGGGATCCATTTTGGGTCTTATTTTATTTGTTATATATCTTCATCCTATAGGAGCTATTTTTAGGAAGTTTAATATTTTTTTTCACTGTAATGCTGATGACACACAGGTTTCTATCCCTGTGTGCAACTCTGCAATGTATCGGCTGCACAATTGTCTTGTAGAACTAAGATCCTGTTAACAATTTTCTCGATCTTAATCAAAATAAAATGTAAGTGTCAATAGCTGGTCCAGCAGCCAAAGATCAAATTGGTTTTAAACTTCTTGGCTCTTTCATGGATTTTTGCAAACCTCAAGTTCGTAATCTTGGGGTTATTTTTGACAGTAACCTGTCTTTTGAGAAACAGCTTAATTCTATGGTCAAGAGTTGTTGTTTTTCCAGCTTCTTCTTTTACCCAAGGTTAAGCCTTCTTTATCTCCTTGGGATCTTGAGAAAGTTACTCATGCTTTTATTTTTTCTCAGCTTGATTACTGCAACTCGTTTTAATATGGCTTTAGCAAATCCCTGATATGCAGGTTCAGAATGCTGCTGCTCACTTTTTGGTTGGGGCAAGAAAGTTTGATTCTCTATCTCCAATTTTAGCCTCTTTACACTGGCTGACTGTTAGTACCAGAGTTGATTTTAAAATTTTGTTGGTAGTTTTTAAATCATTTACATGGGTATACTCCCGTCCATTTGTCTGAATGATGTGTTTTACACCGGCCATCCAGACAGCATAGATCTACCGGTCAGTTGTCTCTTGTTGTCCCTCGCACTAAGTGTAAAACTAAGGGGGATAGGGCCTTTGCATCTGCTGCACCTCGTCTGTGGACTTCATTACCTAATTACATTAAGGAGCTTTTCTTGTGCTTTCATTTTATTATCCTTCACTTAAGTATAAGAATTTTCAGCAATTCATTTTTTTTTACAATTTTCATTTGCACTTGGCCAATCATACACATGTTTATTTATCAACTGATTCATTTTTGGAAGTAATACATTCACATAAACATCCACAAAAAGGTTTCTCATTTCCTTCTACTTTTAACTCAGTATTTTCTTAATAAATTCTTTGCACCTATCCCAGAACTCATTCACAGACTCATCTGCTATTTCAGCGCAATTTAGATTGATCTACCACACTTGCCCCTTTAGTTTCCCAGGGTGCTTTCCGTTTAACTGCAGCTAGACAGTATCAGTTTATGTTGAAAATATATAACTCTGATCATAATTTAGATATACAACAATATTCTTTACAATATCTTATTTGCTTAGAGGAATATCTCCACACAACCTTTGCTCACATGTTTAACTAGTTAAAGCCAAATCTGGAAACATTCTGAATGCAGCTATGTATTTATAAAACAGAATTTTTCTTTTTTCTTAATCATTTACATCACCCCAAAGGAACAGAGCTGTAAATTATGCATTATATTTTCCTCCAGTGTTGCATAGGCAACAGTCCTACAAAGAAAGGCACACACTCTTTTAGTGCAGAAATGAACAGTTAAGGCATCTTTTACTGGCAGCATTATGTTTTTATCATGTATTTTGCACTTTACTGGTATTTCTTTGTTTGTTTGTCTTGTTTTCTTTTTGGTTTCCATGTCCCCCTCCAGGTAGTTATTATGTATTGCAAGAAAAGGAAAATGAAGCTGCCACTGATACCATGTAAGAAAAATAGATTTAAAATGATTCATAGATTTATTTACTTATAAGACAAACAAGGGAAACCCAGTGGGAAAATTCATAGAAGACAATGCTCCCCAAACTACACAAGCTCAGTGCATTGGCATATAACTACAATTACAAATGTGTTAACAGTAAATTATACACTGTGCAACATTTATATACATACACACATAAGTTACATTAAATACAACGTAAAAGAAAAATTGAAATTTCTAATATAAACAAATTATGAAAATGTAAAGTACATTAATATTATACACTATACTGCCAAAAGTACTGGCACACCCTTCCAAATCATTGAATTCAGGAGTTCTAATCACTTCCATGGCCACAGGTGTATACACTCAAGAACCAAGGCATGCAGACGGCTTCTACAAACATTTGTGAAAGAATGGGTTGCTCTCAGGAGCTCAGTGAATTCAAGCGTGGTACTGTGATAGGATGCTGCCTGCGTAGTAAGTCCATTCGTGAAATTTCCTGGCTACTAAATATCCCACAGTCAAATGTTAGTGGTATTATAGTATATCAAAGTGGAAGAAATTGGGAACAACAGCAACTCAGCCACGAAGTAGTAGGCCACATAAAATCACAGAGCGTGGACAGTGCTTGCTGAGGTGCACAGTGTGCAGAAGTTGCCAACTTTCTGCAGAGTCAGTAACTACAGACCTCCAAAAGCTCAAGAACAATGCATAGAGAGCTTCATGGAATGGGTTTCCTTGGCCGAGCAGCTGCATCCAAGCCTTACATCACCAAGTGCAATGCAAATCGCTTGGATGCAGTGGTGTAAAGCACACCACCACTGGATTCCAGAGCAATGGAGACGTGTCCTCTGGAGTGACGAATCATGCTTATCTGTCTGGCAATCTGATGGACGAGTCTGGGTTTGGCGGTTGCCAGAAGAAAGGCACTTTCCTGACTGCATTGTACCAAGTGCAAAGTTTGGTGGAGGGGGGATTATGGTGTGGGGTTGTTTTTCAGGGGTTGGGCTTGGCCCCTTAGTTCCAGTGAAAGGAACTCTTAATGTTCCAGCATACGACATTTAGGACAATTTCATGCTCCCAACTTTGTGAGAACAGTTTGGCGATGGCCACTTCCTGTTCCAACATGACTGCACACCAGTGCACAAAACAAGGTCTGCAAAGAAATGGATGAGCGAGTTTGGTGTGGAAGAACTTGACTGACCTGCTCAGAGCCCTGACCTCAACCCGGTATAACACCTTTGGGATGAATTAGAGCAGAGACTGTGAACCAGGCCTTCTCATCCAACATTAGTGCCTGATCTCACAAATGCTCCCCTACAGAAATGGTCAAAAATTCCCATAAACACAAACCTAAACCTTATGGAAAGTCTTCCCAGAAGAGTTGAAGCTGTTAAAGCTGCAAAGGGTGGGCCAATCTCATATTAAAACCTATGTATTAAGAATGGGATGTCATTAAAGTGGTTCGCTTCCCGGGTCCTCCCTGCATGAAGTTTGCATGTTCTCCCCGTGTCTGCATGGGTTTCCTCCCACAGTCCAAAGACATGCCGGTTAGGTGCATTGGCGATCCTAAATTGTCCCTAGTGTGTGCTTGGTGTGTGGGTGTGTGCCCTGCGGTGGGCTGGCGCCCTGTTTGGGGTTTGTTTCCTGCCTTGTGCCCTGTGTTGGCTGGGATTGGCTCCAGCAGACTCACATGACCCTGTAGTTGGATATAGCGGGTTGGATAATGGATGGATGGATGGATGCATTAAAGTTCATGTGTGTGTAAAGGCAGGTGTTCCAATACTTTTGGCAATATAGTGTATACAGTATGTATAAGATAAGGTCAGTGGACAACAGAAGAGAGGAGAACCAAAACTCTTAAACAAAAACAGTTCTGAAGATTAGCTCCTTTTATTGTTGAACCATAAAGCTCCCAGTCTCTAGTGTCTAATGTAACTTCTTTTGGGCAGAAGTAGCTTGGCAAGGCAGCAGGACACAAAGAAGAGCAACAGAATTAAAGGAATATCAGCATCAGTTCATAATGATGGAGGCTTTCAGTTCAAAAATGTGGCCCTGTGTGAAAAGACGTTTGGCTACCATTGTTTTACCAGAGGAATCACTTAACAATATCCATGCATTTTGCATGTTTTGTGCAACTGGATTACTTGATGTTGATTACGTGACATAAGTAAAGTGAGATATTATTCATGGATGTTTTTCCTTCACAACAAACCATACTGGATAAGTAACATTTAAAGAAATACATTGTCTTTTTTGAAAAAAAAAAAACCAGAGCATACAGTACCAGGGCTTGATCAGTGTGGCAGTAATAATAAAAGCTCACAAAACACTTCTTCTGCATGATTCCAAACTAGATACTGTGAAAGCGGCCTTTCACATCCAGGATAACACCAGTGTGGCCAAAAGTATACAAAGGTTGTGTTTATTTAGCTCTGCATACAAGACCGAGAGAAGCAAAACAGAGAGTACAAATTAAAAGGAAATTAAAACCCTGATGCCTCTGTGGACCTAGGTTAGGTTAGGTTAGGTTTCTTTATTTAGTCATGTTTACACAGGAAAACATGAAATTACGCAGGTTTTAAAGTTTTGATTTACTAGCAGGAGGGTCATTCACCTGCCCAGCTCAAAATCAATACTCACTTGCTATATCTTTCTCTCACAAACCTGCCCTATTCCTCCAGGCAGTGACACAGTTCCTCACAGACTCCTTTTAATCAGAGTCTGCTTTAGAATTTTTGCTGCCCCAGGCAAACTTGTAAATGGCACCCCACCACCATCTGTGCTTTGAGTGGAATTATCACTGCCAGATCTGTACACTGAAACCTGTAGCCAGGACTGGGCTCAATGAAGAATAGAGGGTTTGGATGCAAAACAGTGAACTTACAAGTTGAGAATGTTGAGGATGCTGTTGATTACTTATAGTAATGTCTGTTTACAAGACTATCTCCAAAAAATACGCTACTGTGGGCTGCATTTCAGAAAACAAGTAGAAATTGGGTTGTGTTAGTAGGCTTTAATTATTTGTTCACTTGATAATATTAGCACTTAAACTACACTTATGACTCACACTACTACTTATGACTCATCTAGTGACAGCAGGTGAAATAAACTTAAGCAAAGGTGCAGTTTTTGCTGGGACAAACAAAAGCAGCACTTATCTATTATATTGTATCTTTAACATATATCTATATTACTAACTGAGAACAGAAATAAAAGACAGAGTACAAAACAAAGTTAAACGTCATTAAGAGGTTAAAGAACGAGGCCAAACACATGGAGAGCAGGTTAGAGATAATGAAAACTGGAATTCAACAGCTTCAAAAAAACCTAGGCACGAAACACATACACAGCAAGATACAGAATATGAAAGCAGAAAAAAACGACAGTTAAACGTCCACACCACACAGCGGAGGCAGACCCGGAAGGTGCAGGCGCCTACATCGCGCGTCGGAAGGTGCGGGAAAGTACAAAAGGCAAAGGCGCCTACACAGCATGGTGAAACCCGACATAATACGGAAGGAGCAGGCGTCATCGCCATATTGTGAGTGGCACTACTGCGTGGTGAAGGCACGGCTCCAAAAAGAAAGAGCTCGACTGACCGAAATACAAAGTGAAACGGGAAACACTACGGAGTCTGCAGTGGTCCACAATGCACTGCATAATAGTACGGAAGGAGCTCCGTATTAACAGTGGGGGGCCCCAGAGTGACACGGGCGAACGCTCCGTATTAAACGTACGTCATCCTCACACGTTCATACTATACAGCATAGGTAAATCACATTACAGTGATGCATTACTGACAGTACAGTAAAGATCACAAGATCACAAACAAATGGAAATTATTACTCGAAAAAGGGAAAATATAATCACCACGGACCAGGTGTCATTGAAACAAAAGCAGGATAAAGCGAGGTCAGAAATAAAAGACTGAGTAGAAAACAAAGTAAAACGTCATACAGAGGTTAAAAAAGGGGGCCAAACACATGGAGAACAGGTTGGAGATAATGAAAACTGGAATTCAAAAGCTTCAAAAAAAAAACGTAGGCACGAAACACATGCAGAGCAAGATACAGAATATGAAAGCAGAAAACAACGACAGACAGACTTTTAACTGGAAGCAGCAGAAGCAAACACATTACACCGATTTTAAAAACCCTACACTGGCTGCCGGTTAGTTTCAGAATTGATTTTAAGATACTCCTCTTAACCTATAAGGCACTAAATGGTCTAGCCCCTGCCTACTTGAGTGTCTTGCTCCATCGTCACAATCCCCCTCGTGTTCTTAGATCCGCAGATCAGCTGCTCCTAACCGTTCCCAAGGCACATTTTAAAGCTCGTGGTGAAAGGGCTTTTTCTGTCTGTGCACCCAAGCTCTGGAACTCCTTACCTTTAGTGGTTAGGCAGGCCACTTCAGTCACCACATTCAAATCACACCTAAAAACTCACTTCTTCACATTGGCTTTTAATTCTTAACCTGTCTTATTCCCACTTGCTTTTTGCTATTTCTCTGTTTTATTGGGTCCCCTGACCTGTTTTTAGTGTCTCTGTTTTAATTCTCTCTTAATGTTTTTTTTTTTTTTTTTTTTTTTAAATTTTTTGCTTTTAGTCTTGCTTGTTTTAACTGTACAGCGCTTCGGTCAGTTGTAATGCTGTGTTTTTGAGCGCTTAACAAATAAAAATGGTATGGTATGGTATGGTGTCAAAACAAAGAAAGTAAACATTGCATTAGCGCAAAGAAAGAGAAATTATTACTCGGAGAAATAACGAAATGTTGAATAGAGATTGAATATATGGACACAGGTGATATGTTAGAAGTATGTAAGTATTGTAAGGCTTTGAAGTTTAAGTCAAGAGAATTTCAAAAATGGAGTTTACCTCACATGCATTTATTGGTTACTTTGCAAAAAACATTATTAACTGCTGATGATGTGGATTGTTTTGTCTGTGCTGAAATTCTAAACAGAGAAGCCTATCTTAAATGATTGGTACAAAGTCATTAAACACATCTCACGGACCTCATTTAATAGATTCAGCACATTGGGACTCGGACGATTCCAAATATTGTTTTTACAGAGGTTCAGAAATAATAGTGAAACTAATGAAATAGCAACAATTCAAAGACACAAAACTCTTAAACGTGTGTATCTGGAAAAACAAAAACGGGGATTGGCGAGCGAAGCGAGCAGGGGGCAAAGCCCCCTAGTTTATTATATAGTACCTTTCATATCTATCTATCTATCTATCTATCTATCTATCTATCTATCTATCTATCTAGTAATTCCAGATGTTCTTGTGGTCCTCATCATAGTGTCAATGCGCATCTAGGCCTGTCCAGTACCAGACCTATAGGCAAATCCAAAAATGTTTTCTACCCTTTCCACCATGCTGCCCAATCTGATGTCAGGTTTCCCATTTCTACTGTGCTCCAAAACTGCAGTCCATGACATCCACAGTCCTCTTATTCTTCCCATAACTTTCCCTATAGATGTGGAAAGGAGCAGGTGCACCTGCCCCCTAAATTTTATCCTACACCTGTATCTAAATTGCCCTATCATATGACAACTTGCTCAGTTTTCTATTCTGCCAAAACCCACACCATAATGTCGCATTTCCACCTCCATAATCTTCCAATAACATGGATTTTTGTTTGTCCTATAACACATCCATAATACAAGTCCAGTCCAAATCTTATTCTGCCTCGGCTAATACAGTGCCCAGTCCATGGCCATTTCCACTGTATTTCATAAATCCACATCATACAATCACTAGTCCTCTGATTTTTCTCAAGTCTTACATTCCAGTTTATCATTTAAGGTTCAAGGATTGGTTCCCTGCCTTGTGCCCTGTGTTGGCTGGGATTGGCTCCAGCAGACCCCAGTGACCCTGTGTTCGGATTCAGCGGGTTGGAAAATGGATGGATGGATGGTTTCTTTCTTTAGTCATGTTTACACAAGAAAACATGACATTTGCCTTCTCAGTTGGATCTAATGACACGACAGAATGAAATGAAACAAAACAAACAGAGACAAGACAAGTTAAGGTAAGGCTGTTTGATAGTGCATATTCACAAAAAAATGGTTACAGGATACTTATCAAACCTTAATTATTTTCTCCAATATTCCATATTAAAACGTCATATGGCACTGCGAAAAAAGGAATCTCTGCAGCGATTTGGGTGGGTTTTTAATGTGACTAACCTTCCTGATTTAATTAAGTTCTACATATAATGGATGACTTTCATCAGTTGAGATTATTTCCAGTTTCTTTAGCATTGTCTTCTGACACACACTTGCTGGATCATCTACATCAGCCTCAATAACTTTAGCTGCATGCTTAGTAATCTGCTGGAGCTTTTTTAAATTTTGGTTTGTCAGACCACTAAACCAGGCAATGAAACTGAATGTGATAACAGATGAGATCATACTACGATAAAAGGACCATGTGAGGTCCTTGTCTACTTTAAAGAGTTTGAGTTTACAGAGGAGAAATAAGCGCTGGTTGTATTAAGAGAATGTTCCTTTTTGTATTTGCATTTCAGTTAAGATTGTTATCTAGGTTAGTTCCTAAGTATTTATATTCATTCACTATTTCTATGTCCTCCCCCAAAACAACAATGTGGGAACATACTTTAAAAAATTACTCAGAATTATTTAAGAGTGTCATATGAGTCTTTAAACCAAGTGCTGTAGGGAGAGCAGTGATTATTGTCAATCTTATGTAACCCATTTATAAATATAAACTCACAGAGTAGGTTAAATAAATACTGGCACATACCCACTGCCAATATTTTTTACACAACAAAATCCAAACAAGATGATGAGTTTTCTGTACTTAAACCTATTCCAAAAATAGAGCTATAATGACTGGAAACGTAAGCACCAGAAAACTAACTAACTTCCTAACCTCTCTCCTATATGTTTGTTGCATTTTCCGACAAACCAGCACTTGAGCAGGCTCTATCAACCTGTTTTGTTTCATTTCTGATTTGTTATTAGATGCAACTAAGAAGGCAAACTTCATGTTTTCTTGTGTAAACATGACTAAATAAAGCAACCTTGAACTTAACATGACTTTATCCAACTTTAACTCTTTGGTACAGGAAGACAGGTCTACATCTTACAGTAATGAAAAAATATATATCTTTTTTACCACACTACACAAGTTAAAGGATTGTTGCAGCTGTCATTGAAAAAATAATGGGAATTGCTAACACAATGGAAACTGTGATACACATACAACTAACAAACACCATACCATTTTCCAGTCCCGCTTAATCCTGAGCAGGGTTGCTAGAGATCAACCCAACAAGCACTAGGCACAAGGCAGAATCAACATCTGGACAAGGCACCAGTCCATTGCAGAGTGAACAAACTTACACACATGCACACAAACACTAGTGCCAATTTAGCAACCCCAATCCACCTAACCTGCACGTCTTTGTACTGTAGGAGGAAACTGGAGCACCCAGACGAAACCCACACAAACATAGGGGAGAACATGCAAGCTCTACGCAGGGAGCCCTCCTTACTGAAAGGTGTTCTTACTGAGAGGAACTACCACTACCACAGCGCCACTATGCCACCCTACCAAATACCAATTTATTTAAAACCCACTATTCAAAAGATTTCCCCCAGACATATTCAAAACAGGTATGGTAAAAGTCCCGCTATATTTAAATTCTATCTTCTAAAACGTACAAAGCTCCAGTATATTCTCGCTATGTAAACCACCTATCTATCCACTCATTTCCTAAACCTCTCTGAGAAGGGTCACAGAGTAGCTGGAGTCTATCCCAGCAAGAACCAGGCACAAGACAGGTACAATCTCCATACAGGGTGCCAGCCCATTGCAGAGTGCTATATAAACCATGCATCCATCCACTTCCTAAAGCCAATTATCCATATCAGGGTCATTGTATTTGTTACATATAAAAGTCCATTTCAAATAAAAAGGTTGAACTCCTCAATGTAACACTGAATGTACACACTTAGAGGTGATATCGTGACCTGACACCCAAATCAGTCACTTCTCTTAACTGAGAATCGCTGAAGTTCAATGCAAGTAAGAAGCCAGATTCAAAGGTGTTGACTAAAGTAACCCTATGGAGTACAATTGCTGTCCAAAATAACTTAATAATTTAAGTCAAATTAACATTTCACACGTGTCAATTACACTTGTGCTTCTGAAAATTATGCTTGCACTTGTGAAAATTTCACTTGCTCCTAAAAAATACACTTGCACTTCTGAAAGTTACACTTGCTTCTGAAAATTATGAGTACAGTTTTCAGGCGTGAACAAACTGTCAAAAATACGTCATTGGACGCACAAGGCATTCGCTATCGATGAAGAAAGAATCGAATTTTGTTACTACGCATGTGCCACAAAAGTAGAAAGATGGAGTTATTTTTGACAGTGATTGTACTGCATACTTAGCCCCCTTACACTGGATGAAAGGGCAAAATGCAAAAAAAACAAAACAAAATAAAACCGATACAATTAAATTAATTAAACAATGACACATGCAATTAACAATAAAAAGTGAGAGCATGAAATTAACAAATTAATGGCAGTGCGCTTTAAACTTTACAGAACGTCTTATCAGAGTGTACAGATGTTTGTTATACGTGTATAGGAGAGCGAAATGTTGCGGAAGACTCAAACATTTGGGTTTAGGCACTCTGGGCCATATATTTGGGGTTGGGGTGGGAGGCACAGAATTATTAAGAAGGATATGAATATATAAAAAACTACAAAACAAACAAAGATAGGGGGCTTTGCATAATATAAACTTCTGAAACAGCCCCGTCATGATGGCACTGCTTTTAAGTGAGCATTTTTTTTTTAACGCTCACGATTTTGCTGTGGAAGTACTGTGTCAGATTAACGACTGAGTGTGGAGAATATAATTAAGGAATAATTAGGACAAAAATAAAGAAGTAAAATAAATCAAAAACTGTGAAGATGACAATAAATACATAATAACGTTAATATAGGAGTTTGCAGGTTCTCCCTTTATCTTCGGGGGTTAAGTGCTTTGGCAGTACAGTAATCCCTCGCTATATCGCGCTTCGCCTTTCGCGGCTTCACTCCATCGCGGATTTTATATGTAAGCATATTTAAATATATATCGCGGATTTTTCGCTGCTTCGCGGGTTTCTGCGGACAATGGGTCTTTTAATTTCTGGTACATGCTTCCTCAGTTGGTTTGCCCAGTTGATTTCATACAAGGGACGCTATTGGCAGATGGCTGAGAAGCTACCCAGCTTACTTTTCTCTCTGTCTTGCGCTGACTTTCTCTGATCCTGACGTAGGGGGATTGAGCAGGGGGGCTGTTCGCACACGTAGACGATACGGACGCTCGTCTAAAAATGCTGAAAGATTATCTTCACGTTGCTATCTTTTGTGCAGCTGCTTCCTGAAGCGACATGCTGCACGGTGCTTCACATACTTAAAAGCTCGAAGGGCACGTATTGATTTTTGCTTGAAAAACAAACTCTGTCTCTCCCTATCTCTCTCTCTCTCTCTCTCTCTCTCTTTGTCTGCTCCTGACAGAGGGGGTGTGAGCTGCCGCCTTCAACAGCTTTGTGCCGGTGCTTCACATACTTAAAAGCCAAACAGCCCTATTGATTTGTTTGCTTTTCTCTCTCTCTATGACATGATCTGCTCCTGACACGCACTCCTTTGAAAAGGAAGATATGTTTGCATTCTTTTAATTGTGAGACGGAACTGTGATCTCTGTCTTGTCATGGAGCACAGTTTAAACTTTTGAAAAAGAGACAAATGTTTGTTTGCAGTGTTTGAATAACATTCCTGTCTCTCTACAACCTCCTGTGTTTCTGCGCAAATCTGTGACCCAAGCATGACAATATAAAAATAACCATATAAACATATGGTTTCTACTTCGCGGATTTTCTTATTTCGCGGGTGGCTCTGGAATGCAACCCCCGCGATGGAGGAGGGATTACTGTACTAAATTGTGTGTGTATGTATGTTTGCCCTGCGATGGACTGGCGCTCTATGCTGGCTAGGATAGACCCCCTTTTTTCTTTTCTTTTGTCTGTGCCAATTAAATATCACATAAATTTCATTCATCAGGTTACAGTATGCCAACTTTGCCTGTCAGTATGACCCATGTAACCATGTTGGGCAGAGAAAAATTCAACTAAAAGTTTAAAAAGGCATCCATCTTGTCACAAAGTGATTGAAATTAGGGTGGTTCACTGCCATTTAGCCTTTCACAGTGTCCATTAAACATCACAGTTAATTTCCTTCATTGCCAATTTTTCCGGTCAGTCTGACCCATGTAACCACACTGGGACAACAAAACTCAACTTCACATTAACTAAGGTATTCACTTTTCTCTGAAAATTAGAGTAGGTCAACAGCATGCAACCTTGTATAATGCCAGTTGAACATCACATTGAAATCTGTTCATTAGATATATGGGAATATGACAAATTTGCTGGTCCACTTGACACCTGTACCCAAAGTTCAACTGCAACTTAACAAAGGCATCTTTCTTTATTCAAAACTAATGTAGTCCAATGCCATCCAACCCTCTGCAGCACCCATTAAACATCTAATTCATTAGATATAGGAATGTGCCAATTTTTCCTGTCAATTTGACCCATATAACCAACTCAGACATAACAAAGGCATCTGTCTTTTCACAAAGCCGTGAAAATGAGGGCTGCTCAACATCACCTAACGCTTTACTGTGCCAATTAAACATCGGAGTACGTCTTACTCGCTAGATATGACAGTGGGCTAAGTTTGCCACTGATCTGGGCAAAAATGTACTGCCATTTAACAAAGGCACCTGTGTTGTCACAAAACTTTGAAAATTAAGTTGGTCCAACTTGATGTAACTCCTTTGTATCCAATCAGGTAGAAAATGTGGTAAACTGATTTCTTTTCTTTTTTATCAAATAAAGAGTACCATTTTAGTGACACACTTTTTATGCTGCACAATATTTTGACTGGCTCTTAACATTGAATAAGTAACTGCTTTGCACAAGTTGTGTGAATAAGAAACTGGCTGGAAGCAAATAACGTCATACTCATGTTCTCCCCATATCTCCGTCGGCTTTGAGCCAGACCTCCTGAAGACTCGCATGTAAAGTAAATACAGGGTCCATTGGTGCACAGCCTGTGCCTATTGCCCACGGATGTTCACTAAATCTTCTTCTTTCGGCTGCTCCCTTTAGGGGTCGCCACAGTGGATCATCTTCTTTCATATCTTTCTGTCCTCTGCATCTTGTTCTATTACACCCATCACCTTCATGTCCTCTCTCACCACATCCATAAACCTTCTCTTAGGCCTTCATCTTTTTCTCTTGCCTGGCAGCTCTATCCTTATCATCTTTCTCCCAATATACTCAGCATCTCTCCTCTGCACATGTCCAAACCAACACAATCTCGCATCTTTGACTTTGTCTCCCAACCGTCCAACTTGAGCTGACCCTCTAATGTACTCATTTCTAATCCTGTCCATCCTCGTCAGACCCAGTGCAAATCTTAGCATCTTTAACTCTGCTACTTCCAGCTCTGTCTCCTGCTTTCTGGTCAGTATCACTGCCTCCAACTCATATAACATAGCTGGTCTCACTAAAATCCTGTAGACTTCACTCTTGCTGATATCCGTCTGTTACAAATCACTCCTGACACTCTTCTCCACCCACTCCACCCTGCCTGCACTCTCTTTTTCACCTCTCTTCCACAATCCCCTGTCATACATGGCTGGGGGTCAGACCCGGCAAGGACGCCTGGAAGGACTGGGTTGTGGCGTATTTGTCCTCCGGGCCACGAGGGGGCAACCGCCCTGGAATAGAAGAGGCCCACGGAAGGGGAGCAGGGAGGCTCAAGACCGTTGGGGCCTCTGGTCACTGCCAGGGGGCTCCCCGAGCCTCATGGAGCCTGGGACTTATTTATTTCCGCCACACCAATGGAGGACGATCCTTCCAGGGTCACCCGGAGTGCTTCCGGGTGCTCTCCTGATGCTTCCGCCACACCAGGACGTGACGTCATGGAGAGCAGCTGGAGCTCATCCGGGTGAGGATAAGAGGAGCCGCCTCCCTCCAATCAAGGAGCTGGAGTCGAGAGCAGGAGCAGGACAAAGCTCCTGGAGAGAGAGTACAGGTGGCCCAGGGACAAGGAGAGAGAAGGCCCAGGAGAAGGGAGACTGGGGCTAGAGGCACTGTGTTGGTGTGCGGGACTGTGAATTGTGTTGTGTGGAGAAGAAAAATAAAGGTATTCTTGATAAAGATGCGGTGTCGGTCTGATGGTGTCTGGGCAAACATCACACCCCATTACTCTGTAATGTTGATCCCAAGTATTTAAACTTATCCACCTTTGCCAACTCTACTCCTTGCATCCTCACCATTCCACTGACCTCCTTCGCATTGACAAATATTTATTCTGTCTTGTTCCTACTGACCTTCATTCCTCTCCTCTCTAGAGCATATCTCCACCTCTCCAGGGTCTCCTCAACCTGCTCCCTACTATCGCTACATATCACAATGTCATCAGTAAACATCATAGTCCACGGGGACTCCTGTGTAACCTCATCAGTCAACCTGTCCATCACCATTGCAAATAAGAAAGGACTCAGAGCCGATCACTGATGTAATCCCACTTCCAACTTGAATGCATCCGTCACTCCTACCGCAGACCTCACCACAGTCACACTTCCCTCGTACATGTCCAGTACAACTCTTACTTACTTCTCTGCCACTCCTGACTTTCTCATACAATACCACAACTCCTCTCGAGGCACCCTATCATATGCTTTCTCCAGGTCCACAAAGATGAAATGCAACTCCTTCTGGCCTTCTCTATACTTCTCCATCAACACCCTCAGAGCAAACATCGCATCTGTGGTGCTCTTTCTTGGCATGAAACCATACTGCTGCTCACTAATCATCACCTCACTTCTTAACCTAGCTTCCACTACTCTTTCCCATAACTTCATGCTGTGGCTCATCAATTTTATCCCCCTGTAGTTACTACAGTCCTGCACATCCCCCTTATTCTTAAATATTGGCACCAGTACACTTCTTCTCCACTGCTCAGGCATCATCTCACTTTCCAAGATTCCATTAAAAACTCCACTGCCATCTCTCATAAACACCACCATGCTGCCACAGGTATGTCATCTGGACCAACGGCTTTTCCATTCTTCATCCTCTTTCTAGCTGTCCTTATTTCCTCCTTGCTAATCCGTTGCATTTCCTGATTCACTATCTCCACATCATCCAACCTCTTCTCTCTCTCGTTCTCTTCATTCATCAGCCTCTCAAAGTACTCTTTCCATCTGCTCAACACACTCTCCTCTCTTGTGAGTATGATTCCATCTTTATCCTTTATCACCCTAACCTGCTGCACATCTTTCCCAGCTCAGTCCCCCTGTCTAGCCAATCAGTACAGGTCTTTTCCTCCCTCCTTAGTGTCCAACCTCTCATACAACTCATCATACGCCTTTTCTTTAGTCTTCACCACCTCTCTCTTCACCTTGTGCCTTATCTCCTTCTACTCTTGTCTACTTTCTGCATCTCTCTGACTATCCCACTTCTTCTTTGCCATCCTCTTCCTCTGTATACTCTCCTGTACTTCCCACCACCAGTTTTCCTTTTCCTCCTTCCTCTGTCCAGATGTCACGCCAAACATCCTTCTTGCTGTCACCCTTACTACATGTGCTGTAGTTTCCCAACTGTCTGCTAACTCTTCCCTGTCACCCATTGCCTGTCTCATCTTCTCCCTAAATTCAACCTTGCAGTCTTCCTTTTTCATCTTCCACCATTTGATCTTTGGCTCTGCCCTCACTCTCTTCCTCTTCTTGATCCCCAATGTCATCCTACAAACCACCATCCTATGCTGCTTAACTACACTTTCCCCTGCCACCACTTTGCAGTCTTCAATCTCCTTCAGATTGACTCTTCTGCATAGTATGTAATCTACCTGAGTGCATCTTCTTCCACTATTGTACGTAACCCTATGTTCCTCCCTCTTCTGAAAATACGTATTCACCACAGCCATGTCCATCCTTTTGGTAAAATCCATTATCCTCTGACCTTCTTTATTCCTCTCCTTGACACCATATCTACCCATCACCTCTTCAAAAACATGGCACCCTCCGTGACAAATGTGTTTGCTCGCTCCAGTCCATGCCATTTTTTGTTTTGTTTTGTGTTTTTCGTGTTTCTCTACAGTGCACAAATGCTTTGCACTACGATCATACAGCAGACAGGCATTGCTAGACATTGCTAACTCACACAGTCCCCTGGAATTTACTGGTTTTATACCATCTGAGCTACAATTCATTGTTCGCTCCCACAGCCAACACTACAACCACACCCACGGAAAACCACGTAGCACCAAGCTCAAATGACTAAGCTGACCCTAGGAGAGTGCTCTGGAGACGGTGACACAAGCAAGCCAAGAGGGGAGGGCTCCAAGCTAGGCTGAAAGACCGCGCTAGCCGACCACCGCTACCCAACCTCTTGCTTGCCAACGTGCGGTCTCTGGAAAATAAACTGGATCAGCTAAGAGCCAGGATTACAGCACAGTGGGAAATAAGAGAGTGCTGCGCTCTAATTTTCACCGAGACCTGGCTTTCGGACAAAGTCCCAGAATGCACCGTTCAGCTACAGACTCACTCCGTGCACCGAGGAGACAGTACCGCAGCCTCCGGTAAGGCAAAAGGGTGTGTGTGTGTGTGTGTTTATAAACAACTCGTGGTGTGGAGACATACTGACTGTTTATAAGCACTGCTCACAGGATGGGGAGTTTTTACTGCTGAAATGCTGGCCCTATTATTAGTGAATTCACTGCTGTGTTTTTGGCTGCTGTTTACATCCCCCCATGAGCTAACTCCGCGGCAGCTCTCAGCAAACTCCATGACATCATCAGCACATTAGAGACGGCTCATCCTGATGCTGTTTTTATTGCAGTTGGTGACTTTAATCAGTGCAATTTACGGACTATACTTCCTAAATACCACCAACATGTGAGAAGAATACACTGGACCATGTTTACACAGCAACACATGCAGTTCATACAGGGCTGCACCCCGCCCCCACTTCGGACACTCAGACCACATCTCTCTGTTCCTGTATCCAGCCTGCAGACAAAGGCTGAAACAAATCCATCCATCCATTTTCCAACCCGCTGAATCCGAACACAGGGTCATGGGAGTCTGCTGGAGCAAATCCCAGCCAACACAGGGCACAAGGCAGGAACCAATCCCAGGCAGGGTGCCAACCCACCGCAGGACACACACAAACACACCCACACACCAAGCACACACGAGGGCCAATTTAGAATCGCCAATCCACCTAACCTGCATGTCTTTGGACTGTGGGAGGAAACCGGAGTGCCCAGAGAAAACCCACGCAGACACGGGGAGAACATGCAAACTGCACGCAGAGAGGACCCGGGAAGCGAACCCAGGTCCCCAGGTCTCCTAACTGCGAGGCAGCAGTGCTACCCACTGCGCCACCGTAAGTTAAACTTTGGACCCCAGAGACTGAGAGCACCCTGCAGGACTGTTTTGCTCAGACAGACTGGGATGTGTTTAGGGTTGCAGCCACTCTGGAGGACTCTTCTATCAGCATACAGGACTACGTGATGGGGTACATTAGCACCTGTATTGACAACATCATGCCCACAACACCAGTCAGGAAGTTCCCCAACCAGAAGCCCTGGAGAAACAGTCAGGTACGCCACATGCTGCATGCCCGCTCTCTTGCATTTAGATCAGGCAATGAGATGGAGTTCAAAGCTGTGAAGTACGGACTAAGAAAAGCCATCACAGCAAACAAGAGGCAGTACAGAGAGAAGCTGGAGGGCTTCTGTTCTAATGCTGACTCTAGAAATATGTGGCAGGGCCTACAGCACATCACAGACTACAGGACCACCACCAGCACAATCAGCTCCACAGACAGTCTGCCGGATGATCTCAACACTTTCTACACCTGCTTTGAGACATCCAGCAACAGCACAGAGTGGAGACACACACACACCTGGACCACCTAACCCCCCTCCCCCAGTGGTCTCTTCAGGTCAGGCACACAAAGCACTAAGGAAGATCAACCCCCGTAAGGCAGCTGGACCAGAAAACATCCCTGGGTGAGCTCGCAGAGCTTGTGCCAACAAGCTGGCTGATGTTCTCTGCTCCATCTTCAACCTTTCCCTCAGTGGCTGTACTTGCTGAGGAGGCTGAGGATGTTTGGTATGTCGACAAAGATCCTCGGCAACTTTTACAGCTGCGTTGTTGAGAGCATCTTGACCAGCTGCATCACTGTGTGGTCCGGCAACACTACTGTTATGGACCGCAAATGCCTGAAGAGAGTAGTAAAGACTGCTGAGAAGATCACCAGGACCCCACTGCCCTCTCTGGATAGTATCTACAACTGCAGAGTCCGAAGGAGTACTGCCTCGATCCTCAGGGACCCCACTCACCCCCAACACGAACTGTTCACACTTCTACCCTCAGTCAGGAGGTATAGAAGTATGAAATGCAGGACTTCCAGGTTAACGAACTCTTTCTTTCCCAATGCCAATAGACTCCTAAATAACTGACTGGAGTTTATAACCATGGTTCACCTCATTCTATCTACCTCACACAACTGTATTTGCCTTGTCCATCACACACCTACCTGCACAATTACACTTTATACTTCTATTCTGTTTTTATACTTTATGCTGCCTCTGTTACTTATTATCTATCAGCTACTTATTATTTATGTTTATTTTTATATGTTGGTTTTGGCATTTGGTGTGGATAGCAAAGAAAGAATGTAATTGTACAGGGAAACGTGTTTCCTTACTGTGCACATGAGAATAAACTTTGAACTTGAACTCGTCTCCTCTGTTTCCTTCACCAACATGTCCATTGAAATCTGCTCCAATCACCACTTTCTGTCCCTTGAGTACATTGTTCATCACTTCATCCAACTCACTCCAAAAATCTTCTTTCTCATCCATTGCACACCCAACTTGCGGGGCATATGCACTAACAACATTCATCATACCTCCAATTTCCAGCTTCATAATCATTACTCCGTTTGACACTCTTTTCACCTCCAGAACATTCTTGACATACTGTTCCTTCAGAATAACACCTACTCCATTTCTCCTCCTATCCACACCATGATAGAACAATTTGAATCCACCTCCGATCCACCTGGCCTTACTCCCCTTCCATTTAGTCTCTTGCACGCACAATGTATCAACCTTCCTTCTCTCCATCATATTTGCTAACTCTCTCCCCTCCTGCCTCCGGACACGTCTCCTCCCTCTTCTTCTCCTTCTTCTTCTTCGGCCAACAGTAGCCCAATTTCCGCCAGCACCCTGTTGGCTTACAGTATTGGTGGCAGTCGTTGTTATCCCGGGGCTCGACCGATCCGGTATGGAAATTTGTATTGTTGTCCGCATATTGATTTGGCAAAATTTTGCACCGGATGCCCTTCCTGACGTACGACCACAGCATGTCCGGCTGAAGAGCTGCTGCTCTGATAGCATCCTGAGCAGCACAGGGGCACCGCAGGGAACTGTCCTATCACCTTTCCTCTTCACCCTCTACACGTCTGACTTCAGGTACAGGTCTCAGTCATGTCACCTGCAGAAATTCTCTGATGACTCTGCCATTGTGGCCTGTATCAGGGATGGACAGGAGGATGAATACAGGAGTGTGGTGGACAGCTTTGTGGAGTGGTGTGAGCTGAACCATTTACAGTTAAACATCACAAAGACAAAGGAACTGGTTGTGGACTTTAGGAAGCAGACTCCTCTTCCCACCCCTGTCACCATCAGAGGAACAGATGTTGAGGTGGTTGAGGACTACAGGTACCTGGGGGTACACATTGACAGTAAACTGGACTGGTCCAAGAACACCAACACGGTTTTCAAGAAAGGGCAGAGCCGGCTTTACCTACTGAGGAGGCTCAGGTCTTTCAATGTCTGTAGGAAAATGCTGACTATGTTCTATCACTCTGTGGTAGAGAGCGTGGTGTTTTTTGCAGCTGTGTGCTGGGGCAGTGGGGTGAAGACAGCTGATGCCAACAGGCTGAACAAGCTGATTAAAAAGGCTGGTTCTGTCCTGGGTGTCAGACTGGAGAACCTGGTGGAGGTGTCTGAGAGGAGAATGCTGAAAAAGCTTCTCAGTATCATGGACAACCTCTCTCACCCCATGCACGCCTCCTTGATGGGTCATCAGAGCACACACAGCAAAAGACTCATTGCCTCCAAATGCAGAACCGAACGCCACAGGAAATCCTTTCTACCTGTGGCAATAAGACTGTATAACTCTTCCTCATTCTGTAGGTGATCTTTTTCAGAATTTTTGTCATTAGGTCTCATTCGGTTTTTTTTATTTACTCATCTGTATGTTACTGAATGTTTGTTTCATCCCATCATCACATGCTGCTATCTCATTTATTCATGGCA
Source organism: Erpetoichthys calabaricus (assembly GCF_900747795.2). Lineage (NCBI taxonomy): Eukaryota > Metazoa > Chordata > Cladistia > Polypteriformes > Polypteridae > Erpetoichthys > Erpetoichthys calabaricus. Next base: position 47,427,859 of record NC_041398.2, read on the forward strand.
CGAACACTAAGTCACTTTTCATAACCACTTGCACTAATAATCTGTTCTTTTATTATATCTGTTATAGTTTTAGTTATAGTTGTTTGTTGCTTTGCACAAATTAGTTATACAGTTATAATATAAACTATTAGTTATAGTTATTTGTTACTTTGTTTAGAGTTGTTATTCTGTTTGCACTATTACTACTGTTCTTTTTAAACTCTTTACTATCTTATCTTTATTCCTCTTGTTGCATTGAGCATGTATATGACAAAAGAATTTCCCTCGGGATAAATAAAGTTCTTATCTTATCTTATCTTATCTGGGCTTGGGACCGGCATGAGGAAACACACTGGTATGTGCATCCCCTGTGGCTGGGTTCACACGTTCACTAAATGCTGCTAAGAAAAACTCCTGTCCCCGAGACCTCCAGTTAGATCACAAACACACAACACCAAGGCGGCAATTGAACCGACGACCAAAGCTTTAGCCTGTATATATGGAGTAGGATCGCTGTCTAAAATAACCCCATCTTTCCACCGTTGTGGGACATGTAGTAACAAAAATCGAACGTTTCTTCATTTCTAGCGAATGCCGCGTGCGTCTAATGTATTTTGACAGTCTGTTCACGCCTGAGAATTGTACTCGTAATTTGCAGAAGCAAGTATAAATTTCAGAAGCGCAGAATGATACGTGTGAAATGCAAATCTGACTTCAATTATTGCGAGTTATATTTGCCAGCGATCTTACTCCATATAACTCGAGTTTGAAATCGGGCTGATCTTCAGGAATTGATCCAGGAAGATTTGAACTTTGCTATAGCTGTCAGCTCCTTATCTCGGCAGCTCGGCCTCGCTGCGTGGTGCAGTACGCAGCTACAACTGGTTCAGCAGGTTTCCTTTCCCGGCACTAGCCAGCTCCTCTTTCTGGGTACCGCACCCAAACCAAGAGGCAGAGCCGCAGGAATGCTGTGGCCACGCCTCCTCGCCGTAACTATAAAACGGCTCTCAGCCTACTGCTTGCAGTCAAAGAGATGGACTAAGCGTAACGGAGGAGACAGAAGGAGAGAAACAAGCGTGGACCCCGTCAAAAGGTTTAGCCTTGGTGCTGCCACTCCTGCAGCTTTGTTTACGCGTTAAAGGTGCGTTTTGTACTCGAGTCTTATGAGCAGCCGCACACTTGTATAACACCTGTTTGTGGTTTACCTTAAGACGCTGTGGGGGAGTTCTTCTTTTTGTAATTTCTGTACCTCCTAATATTAACAAAAATGTTTAAATGAATGCTACGGTTTCCTTTGTGATGTACGATTTAAATTGCTATGTGGGTGAGTGCCTATTGTGGCAAGTGTTCAGGAAGCCACTAAAACTAATCATCTGGTACTACGTATCATTATTTTTGTGCATTAGACTGTCAGCAAGAAAAAGTTAAATTATTATAATCCAGAACCTTGAAGCACATATACTGTATAAATTAAGATCTCATAGCAACAGAAACAAAGGAAACATAATTCTATTTAGGTGTTGTCAGCTTTTGAGTTTTATGGCAAAAACTATAGTTTTAGTTCAAGGTTTTTTCCTAACTGTACTGGAACAAATAGGTAAATATAAAGAAAACAGAAGCATACTAATAACGCTAATATGTTTCATTCTCTTAAAAATAACAGGTCTTTAATGGCACCTTATGGTTCTTTACTGGGATGTGAGGATTTTCATAGAAGCATTGTTTAACAAAGCACTATTTCATTGTGAAATGGGTTCATTTGCATGTGAAGATAGTTCTTTCTGCTTTAAAAAATTTCCTAATATATAGAAAACACAACTTAAATCTTTAAAGTACGTCAGGCTACCAACGCAAGACACTAGCAGATTAAGAAAAACTGGATCTAGCCTTTGTAATTGTATGGTGCAAAGAGTCCTTTTAAAATTATGACCCATTTGTATGTCACAGATCTGTTACAATAAATAGTAAGTATGAAGCTTTTTGCAGATCTCAATCAAGAAAAGGTTCTTTCTGGAAACTTCAAGTCGGATGGGCCTTTTGGGAACCAAAAATGGTTCCCCTATATGGCATAACTCTGAAAAACACTGTGGCACCTTTATTTTTAATAGTGGGGGTCATTTAGACAGGATAAGACTCCCTGCTGTCAGTCTTGATAAAGGTAAGAGCAGCATTATCTTGTAACCTTTTTTTAACATAACAAAGTAATAAAACTCGTCCATCGAGAGCCTGCTGACGTACTGTATCACTGTATGGTACGACAGCTGCACCATGGCAGACAGGGAGAGGCTTCAGAGAGTAGTAACGGCAGCACAGAAGATCATCGGCTGCCCTCTCCCGTCCCTGATGGACATTTACACCTCCCGCTGCCTCAGCAGAGCAAAAAACATCATCAAGGACAGCTCCCTGCACCCTGGCTCTGATCTGTTTGACCTGCTGCATCACAACAAAGACAAACAGACTCAAGAACAATTTTTTCCCAAAAGCCATAACCATTCTAAACTTACACATTCACTGACTACACAGTCTAACCCCCCAACCCCTGGACTTCCTTCTGTCCATCAACTGTGCAATATCCAATATATAAATAGTACTGATAATAACTGTGCAATATCTGTATACTGTACAATATCATTACTCTCAGGGTCCAACATCCACTACTCACTGCACATGATCATCATTATTGTGAAATATTTAAATTATGTGCAATAACCCAATAGTGCAATAATTATTATTCTTTCTATATGTATATACTGTAGCGTCGCAGAACTTTTTTGCAACTTCTTTGCAACTTTTTGCACCATTTGTTTATTTGTTTATTTACTTGTTGTGTTCTACATCAGGGGTTCCCAAACATTTGGACGTCAAGTACCAACTTAGGTTAAGTGAGTTGCGTTGCGTTTAACAAAAAAATTAAAAAGCAAGTACTGCAATGAATGATTAATTCTTAATTAGGTAATATACAGCAAATTCACGACACTGACTGCAATATTGAATGAATTTATGTTAGTACAACTGTGTAGACGGCAGTATAATCATATTATTTTAATTAACTTAAACAGTGTAACTATAATAATAATAATACATTTTATTTACATAGCGGCTTTCCCGTGCTCAAGGCACTTACAGAATATAATGAAATGAAATATATTTCTAATAACGACAGTCTGACTGCCATATTTGCGATATCTCGCATCAGTGAGTAGGATGTGACTGCATACTGTTTACAAGTTTGTCAATTCTGGGCTGAATCGTCGAAAGAGAAAGTCTCAGGTCGTTATGAGCATCCAGTCTATTTCTGCATTTTGTTTTGATAGCAGTCATTGCAGAAAAGCCAGTTTCACATAAATTTGTACTCGAGAATGGCAGCAATGCGGAAATTGCCCTGCTTGCGAGCTCAGGATATTCAGCATGAGCGTACATCCTAAAACTTAACAAACTGTTATCAGTAAATCGAGCTTTAAGCGTGCTGTCACGTGACAGTTCGATTAAATTTACTTCTTCTTGAGCAGTCAAAGTCAAGCCGGTTATATCTGTTGTAAACGGACTTCGTATCCAACCACTTTCTTTTGTCGCATTATCCTCGGGAAAATAATGAACTAAGTTTTCTTCAAGCAATTTTAGATGATTCACAATAATTTTAGAAATATCTTCCTGTATGCTGGAATCAGGATTTTGAGCAACAAACTCGCTGAAGTACTGGAACATATCTAGACGTTGCTGTTCTACACGTAGTTTCCAATAGCTAAGTTTCTTCACAAAAGCTGAAATTTTATCCATGTGTTTAAATAAGTCACTATCTCTGCCTTGTAGACTGAGATTTAAATCGTTGAGAGCATTAAAATGTCTACGAGATAAGCCAGTTTTGCAAGCCATGTTGCGTCACATAGATAAACATTCATTACCGAGTTCTTTTCTAACAGAAGCAGACTCGCTTCATTTCTCAACTCAAAAAATCTCTGCAAAACGCGTCCTCTTGACAGCCAGCGAACCTCTGTGTAAAACAATAAATGCTGATGTTCTGAACCCATTTCTGAACAAAGTATTTCAAATAAACGTGCGTTCAGTGAACTTGTTTTTATGTAGTTGACAATTTGTATTGCGGTTAACAAGACCATGCAGTTCTTCACTTATGTGTCTTGCAGCAAGTGCTTCACGATGTATGATGCAGTGGTACGATACAGCCAAAGGCGCTACTGCTTCAATCCCCAATTGTATCCGGCTGCAGGTCGCAGACTTGGCCTTCCACGGCCCCGGCCTTCCGCGCCTCCTGCCTTCCACGCCACGCCCCCAGCATTCGCGTCCGTCCTCTGTCACATCGCTTTCGTTGAAAAACTAGTAACGTTGATTTACCATGTAACCCTAAAAGACGATATTAATATGACTTCCTGCAATCACGAGGCAAGAATCTGAGTTTCTCTTTATGGTATTACTGTCGTGTTTACTTTTAGAAACAAAAAACAGTTTTATAATTTATGAGTCAGGATTCGATAGTTAAAAGAAAGAGGGCATAACATATTTTTAGATTAAGGAAACCCCATACTAAATATGAATGTGGATACTCTAACTGCTATTATAGTGAATTCTATCATTCAAAATATTTGAAATTATTTTTATGGTACTTTTGTACTAAACGGCATGTCTGACATTATTTCTGGAACCTCGTTCAATAAAGGAAAATTCCGTTAATGACATTAATTTATTATGTTACAAAATAAATGATGATCAGTAACACAACAAAGCAATCAGCAGGCATGAAAATGAAGGTCTAAACTTTCGAGTTCAAAAGAAACTTTTAAAATTGTTTATATTTAAAAAAAATTTTAAATGATCCAGCTTACTAATAGAGTTCATACTTTCATTTCCATTGTCTGTCTTGAATTGTGTTTTCTTAATTTTGTTCAACGCTGCTGCTATAATGTTGATAAATTTCAAGTGGAATTATTAAACTTTCAAACGTTTACCTGGTTTTTTTAATTTTAATGCATAATTGTTCTCCCTAGGACCCTAACTTATAAATATGTACTTATCAAAGAAAGTGAAGCGAATCTCTCAAATTGCTTAATAGATATTATATCGTTTGTTTTTCTAAAGAAATGCAAACATTTTCATTATTGAAAGTTGCACTTCCATAAACCGTCGTTTTTATTTTTTTTGGAACTGAACTAACAGATTTTAAACTTAATTTTAAAACTGTTGTGTTTGGGTCGATACAATAATTACAAATCAATTTTTTAGTGATTTTAAATCATTTAATCGCCATATACCATTTCTTGTATTAGGAATTTGTCATTTGTTGCATACCCCAACTTACTCTCCAAACGGGGATTTACTTTTTTGTAAATAAGATTACCGTTATTAGGTCATCGGTCTCACTGCCTGCTCAGGATTCTTCCTATAGTGTGTTCAGCTGTCTTTGACCACTTTGTGCCTGCGTGTGTCATCGTTACCTTAATAAATGCTAGCTTGATTTCTGGTTGTGTTCCTGCTGCCTTGAAACACGCTGTGGTGCAGAAACGTATTATAAAAAACAAAATAAGCACCCTCTAATGTGTCAAATTTCAGGCCAATTTCTAAACTGCCTTTTTTATCTAAAGTCTTTGAAAAAGTTGTCCTAACTCAAACATTTCTAGATGAAAATAGTATTCTGGAAAAATTCCAATCCAGATACAGATGTTCTTGCAGCACTGAAACATCCTTGTTAAAGGTTAACAGTGACCTCTTCCCAATTACTAATCCTGTAGATTCTGCCATTCTTGTACTGCTAGATCTTACCTCAGCTTTTGATGCTGTGGATCTTATGATTCTTATATCCTGCTTTGAACAGTATAGTCATCCAAGGTAATGCCCTGAAATGGTTTAAATCTTATCTAAGAAATAGGAGCGTTTCTATTCATTTGGGTGAGTTCTCACCCTTTGTAGCTCCCCTTACTTGTGGGGTTCCATCCTTGGACCAGCTATCTTTTTGATAGGCATGTTACCTTTAGGCTCCACTGTTAACAAGTATGGCTTCTCTATACTGATGACACTTAAATATATTTGCCACTAAAATCAAAGCAAGAAAATACAGACCCTCCATGTGTGCTTGAATGATATTCAAACCTGGATGGCAATGCATCTTCTTAAACTAAATGATAATAAAACTGTGATCATGGTGTCCAAGAGTTAAGAAAGTTTGACTGTCTCTGATATTGCTCTTGGACCCCTTTCCATATACGTATCATAAAGCTTCAGTTAGCCCAGGTGTGATCTGTGACAGCTCATTCAAACTCGACAGACAGATAAATTGTGAAGTTAAATGAAGCTTTTTCCAGCTGAGACTTTAAGGTAAAGGCTTTTGTTTCTTTCTGTGATCTTGAAAAGGCCATCCAAGCTTTTACAGCATCTCATTTGGACTATTGCATTTCTTTGTATGTAGGTATTGGTCAGGCCCTGTTACGACGCCTACAACTATTCCACAACTTTGCTGTTCGCTTATTGAAGGCTCTCGTAAGTGTGGCCATATTTCACCAATACTGACCTCACTTTACTGGCTTCTGGTCCATTTCAGAATTGATTTTAAAATTCTATTTCTTGTTTTCAAATGTTTGAGTGGATCAGCCCCATCTTGCCTCTTGGAACCTCTTCACTTGTATGTGCCAACAAGATCCCTGTGGTCTACTAGCCCGATGCTCTTAGTTGTGCCAAGGTCGAGGCTGAAGCAAAGGAGGAATCGGGTGTTTGTGGTGGCTGCTCCTTTTCTCTGGAATGGCTCTCCTTATTATATTAGGTCTGCTCCATCACAGGCCATTTTTAAGTCATCATTAAAGTGTTATTTCTTCTTGCTGCCATTTGACCCTGCAAAAGGTTGACATTTTTTGTATATGTTGGCTCACGTACATTCAGGATTATAAATATGTATATATAAGTTTATCTTTTATGTAATGGCTGGTTATTGTTGCAGTTTTGTGATGTGTACATATAGTATATTTGAACTGCTTCTTTTACCCTTTCTTGTACAGCACTTTGGTTCAGTTCTGGCTGCTGTTGTAAATGTGGTTTATAAATAAATATTGCTTTGCCCTGCTTTATAAAACATTATTTTAATACATAACACTAAGACAATGGACTGTAAAGATGAAGTTGGTTTGCAACATTTATTACAAAAAAGTTAAAGAATATATAAAATATAGAACAAGAATTGTAGGTTGTAACTGAACAATGAGGGACATGTATGTTTGTTACATTTTTTCACAAAACTCAGTCATTTTCCTTTTTCCTCTCACGTTAATCTAAAAACAGATGCATGTCTTCCATGTGTGAAAAAAATATGTCTAAAGACATATTCCCTCTCCTCTTCTTCTGGAAATTCAGATAGCAAATCAAATTTCTGAAGGGCCTCCTCAGTGTCGTCTTTGTCCATTGACAGTAATGCAGGGAGTGAGATTCGCCCCCTGAACACAGAAATGTTCTCAGCACACCACTTCTGTGCCTCGGTGAAATGCTGAAGGATTCCATGCTGCTGTAATACATTATATTAAAAAAGAAAGAAAGGAAATTCTTTAAATGGTCATCATAAAGCTCATAGCCTTTTCCTCCACATTTACAAGGAATGTAAGGAAAGTAAAAAAAAATAATGTACAGTAAATTTAATTTATTATACATTATTAACATTGCTGCTTTTGATCACAGATTCTACAAGTCTTCAATGTTTCTTACAATACACTATTATTAATACAGCACACAATGCATTTCAAATGTTTTAAGGCCTTTAAGAGTTGTACTAGTACTACAGTTTGTCAGAAGATATAAAACAGGCTTTTAGTCTTTTGGGCTTTGACTCCTACTGCTTAACGATTAACAGTCGGCATCTGAGACAAGCATTAAGTCTTTTTATACATTTTATTCACTATACCACAGGCATTGTAAGCCAGCATCAACAAAATGTAATTTATCTTTCTTATGGAAGTTTATAAAATGATGTGTCTGTACCTGCTCATCAGTGCCCTGTGCTGGATGTTGGAGAAGGGACGCTGACGTTTCTTCTGAAAGAAAAAATCTGAAATCTGCAGAATGCAGTGCTATGGAACAGAATAGCAAGACATTTGTTCATTTCAGATGTAGTGCCAAGTCTTTACTCTGTCTTCTCATTAACGGCTCAATACAGTCTAAACCTAAAAACATAGAAAATAATATTTACCTAAGGAAATGTTAAAAAAGAACCAAAAGAATAAGCACAAAAAATGACCCTGTCCTGGCTGTCCATTGTTTCTGTACCTTCTAATTTTTTGTTTGGTTCTTGGCCTTCATTTAGAAGTGCATTTGCTCGCTCAGTTTGATGTGAGCAGTTACTTCAGTGATTTCAAAAAGAAGCACTAAGTTTATAATGGTAAACATTTGGACTATTTGTCTTTGATTTACAATAATTGCCGCAGAACTAAATTAGAGTTATTAAAGGAAATTTAAATTTCATTTACCCCTTGGTGCTGGAGTTCTCAAGTAACATTCTACACCAGCTCTTCCACAAAGCCACTATGTCATTCTAAAGAGGACTGAGCAGAGTCACGTTCTTAAAAGGAGTTTAATGTTACAAAAATATTTATGCAAACCATTATAAACATACATTTAAATGATCTGGATTTTGAAAGGTAGGTGTTTCTGGAACTTCAAAACCACTATGGACAGTATGTTGAAATTAAAAAAAAAAACCAAATATAATAAAATAAGTTAAACATAACACAAATATCCAACACAAATTGTAGAAGGTGACAAAAATGGGAACCAGCAACCAGATATAATCCTCCCTCTACAAATACTACAATGAAAGAAGAGAGGACTAAAGTTGAGACAACTCATTAAAACTGAAAGGGGCCTCGAGGATGAAATACAGAGACACCACAAAATGGTCCTTTGGAAACCTGGACACAACATTAAATACAGACATACAAAAAATGATAGTTACAATATGAAATGGTCATACCATCAACATGGAAATTCCACGGCCATGGCTATTCATCTGACTTGGAAGGCCCTGCATCCATCCATCCTTCATCCAACCCGCTATATCCTAACTACAGGGTCACGGGGGTCTGCTGGAGCCAATCCCAGCCAACACAGGGCACAAGGCAGGAAACAAAACCCAGGCAGGGCGCCAGCCCACCGCAGGGCGCACACACACCAAGCATACACCAACACACCAAGCACACACTAGGGAGGCCCTAATACAAGGGGTAAAAAAATTTAAACAAAGAAAAATATTAAATACTGACATACAGTAAACTGTTGACAATGTTGGCCACTTGGGACACACCCTGTGCTACATCTGTAAATAGTAAATCCTGCCAAACAACGGAAAATGCTCAGCTTTTTAACCTGTATTTTAAAAAGTTCCAGTTCAGAAATCTAAACGTCAGTATTGTTTGCAAGCACACACTCTTGGCGTACATACACTACCTGCATACTTGACAATGTGGCCTTCATGACTCTGAAGGTGATGTAGCAGGATGCTGTAGTCTCTGTGCTTTTTACAAAGAGGGCACTTGGATTCATTTGGAAATTTAATCAATGTTATCAAAGTTGTTTTTATATTCTCTGCCTTTATGGAGAAATGTGACTGTGGAAATCAAGACAAAAATAATATGTAATATTAATTTGGCAGAAAGCGCTAACGCGCTTTTAAAAATAGCTAACTCAACTAAGTTAAGATAAGATATTTAACATACGTTAATGACGACGATAAACATAAATACCTTTCATATTGTACACTAACATTGCAGATTCTCTACATAACATCTCATAAATAAGTGAAAAAGTTAATATAGATGAAATAATACGGCAAATATTAATAAAGAAATAATACAAGAGGTAAAAAATAATTAAAACGATATGCTTAAAAATAGGATATGTCAGTAATGACGATAAACAGAGAACACTTGGATTCGCTATACAGTACAGTATATAATCGTACATCTCATTAGTTTTGTTTAATGGATCTAAAGTTTCTTTAAATATACTGAGCTTTTTATTCTGTGAGTCCATACCTGGTTCTGTTGTGCCATTGTTCCGTGTCAGAAATTGTTTTCAGCTCCTTTTCTTTTTCGAGTTGGAACAACTATACAGCAGCTCTTCTTCTCTTTCTACGGACTATAGGCGGTTGTGGGGCGGACTGTGGAAGGCAGGAGGCGTGGAAGGCCGGGGGCTTGGAAGGCCGAGTCTGCGACCTGCAGCCGGATTGTGCTGCGACCTGCAGCCGGACCCTTCTCCTTCAATACGCTGTACGACACCGTACAGTCATGCAGCGCCGTCTGTTGTTACACCAACACAATTGTTTCACATCAATTCTTTTTCTGTAACTTATCGAGAAGACGAAACAGTTCTTTGCCAGTAGTCCTCGTAGGCAGTTTGTCGCTGAATAAAAATTCCTCTTGAACAGAAGCAATACTAAAGTTAATAAATCGGATGTACATGATTAAAATTGCACAGTCGGAAACATCTGTTGACTCATCGAGTTCTAACGCAAATTTTCCGTTTGCTTTTATCATTTCAAGTAATTGTTTCTGCACGTCGTCCGCCATGTCGGCAATTCTGCAAGTAATTGTATTATTAGAAGATAGATAGATAGATAGATAGATAGATAGATAGATAGATAGATAGATAGATAGATAGATAGATAGATAGATAGATACTTTATTAATCCCAATGGGAAATTCACATTTGTGAAAAGAGGAATCGCACAAATTTTACCTGCCGCTTGTTCTCCAAGTACGCTGTTCACCATGTCGACAACACACGGCATGATGACTTCTTCAGAACGCGTGTGTGGCTTTTTACCGCGAGCAAATCCGTAAAGCGACACTAAATGATGCCTTCGCTAAAGCAGCGTTAAATGTAGTGTGCTGCTTGAAGATGCTTTTTTGTTTCTGCAGTTCCAAACGTTTCCTTTCAAAATATTGAATTGACTTTGTCACGGTTTCTCTGTGCTTCGTAGCCTGATGTCGCTTTAGATGTGACGGCTTCATACTAGCATTTGAAAGAATCTCACAGCAAATGAGACACTGAGGTCGCTGCCCAAATTCATTGCCAGTTGCAACAAAACCAAATTTTAGATAGTTGTTATCATATTTGCGACACGGATCTTTCTTACTCTGTTTTTTCGGTTTATTTGCAGCTGTATCGGTATCTTTGTCACTAGGACTAATTGATTCGGATGACGAAACGGTAGCGTTTGAAAGATTTTTCTTTAAATACTCATTCATTTAAGAAAATTCAAATTATTCGATATGTAACTGTTGCGTCTTATTTTAGTCCCTTGAAAAGCTATTAAAAATTGTTGAAAGGGAGGGAAAGCTGTAAGGGGGGAGTTCGGGTCTAAACCGTCCTGAAATCTGAATAAAAGTTAAAGAATTGGAAGAAATTATGCATAAAATTAATGAAAAAATTTGTGCATGTACATAAATTGATACTAAATCCTGCCTTCGGCCTGTATGTGACGTAGTTACCGAAGACGAAATGGTATCGGCTTTGTGCTTAGATTTAGTGACTACGATGCGATACAGCGGCCGTGCACGTATAACAACAAACGCGAGCGGTTTCTGTGAGGCAGAGTTACCGAAGACTAAATAATGTCGGCGTTGTGCACTCATCTAGTGACCAAAAGCTCAAACAGTGAAGAAGTAGAAGTTGACTTCCGCGAAACGGAATTATGGTAGCGTTAAATGAACTAAATACTGATTCGAATAATAGGTTTTATTTATTCAGATGACGAAATTTCACACCACACTAAATTTGGGAATCCACGTATTATTGTATTTAAACAGTTTCATTGTTTTTTGCTCACAACAGGCTTGTCATAAAGGGTTTTGCACAGATAAATTAAATTTCAGGGACCGCGATGCGTACCACCTGAAAGGTACCACAGTTTGGGAACCGCTGTGCATATATGTCTGCACTGAAGGAGCTACGTTTAATCTCATTGTACATGTGTATAGTGACAATAAAAGGCATTCTATTCTATTCTATACCAGTCAAAAGTTTTAGACACCTCCGTTTTTTCAGGTTTTTTTTTCAGATGTAATTAGTTGCAATGCAATGAATGACCTAAAATGATGAAAAGGTAAGCAGTAAACTGCCAAAGGTTTACATTTAAAGTTTAGGTCAGCAAAAACTGAAAAAAGGACATTTCAGAGTATTACAAATGGGCCTTCTTCAGGGACAAATGAATAGGTTACCACCTACAGATGTTCTGCTGCAAATAAAGTAAATTAAGACATAAATTAAGTAAATTAAGCAAACGATTTGTACAGTTGTCCCAACTTCTGTTGATTACAGTGATCCCTCGCTATATCGCGCTTCGTCTTTCGCGGCTACACTCCATCGCGGATTTTAAATGTAAGCATATGTGAATATATATCGTGGATTTTTCACTGCTTCGCGGATGTCTGCGGTCTACAGTACGTGTGCTTCCTCAGTTGATTTGCCCATTTGAATTCAAACAAGGGACGCTATTGGCGGATGGCTGAGAAGCTACCCATTCAGAGCACGCAGTTAAGTTCCTGTGTGCTGCTGATTGGCTCATCTCATTCATTCAGCATTAATGCACGTTACTGCTAATGCTTCAGGATTGCAGAAAAGGTAAAAGTTTTGGATATGTTGAAGGAAGGAAACAGCTACACCGCTGAAGGACACAATTACAGCATCAATGAGTCCATGATTCTTTAGTAACCATAATTAATTATTTACGTACAGTACTTATTACATGTACATAGTTTAGTGTCGCTGTCCACACATTTTACTGTATACAATTTTTCTTGCATTGTACGTATTTATTGCTGGTGGCCTGTCTGTTGTAATGGCTGTAACGTATGTGATATTGGAGACGCTCGATATCTTTAAAATAATATTTAGGTTTTACTGTATGTAACACAGTACAAACTGTGTTTACATACATAATTTCAACGAATCTTACCTAATATCTAAGAGAATACAAAGGGATTATGCTGTATAACCGTGCGTGAAATGTTTATAATAGTGTGGGAGAGTTTATAAGGGCTTAAAATATATAAAAATAACCATATAAACATATGGTTTCTACTTCGCGGATTTTCTTATTTCGCGGGTGGCTCTGGAACGCAACCCCCGCGACGGAGGAGGGATTACTGTACTTAAAAACCCAGAGTTGGAACAGACTGTATTACTATACCCTCTGAAGTACTATTTAGGCAATATTGCACTGTAGAAAGTTGTAAATTCCAGTGGTAAAGGCAAGAAATAAAAATGAACAAATAAAAAACAAATAAAATGAGACCGAGCATTTTTCCCTTTGAAGTGTAAACCTTTCATTTAGAGAAATTGTAAAAAAAAAATATCAAAATGTCATTGAATGGGTGTCCTATATAATGCAAAGGCAATTGTAAACTCTAATAGGAAGAGATCTAGCAGACCCAAAGTCACAATCCAATCTGAAGACAAGTTTCTAAGGGTCACCAGCTTGCGTGATAGGCACCTCACAGCCCACCAGCTTCAAGAACAGCTTAACAGTGGCAGAAAAAAGCAAGTCTCAGTTTCTACTGTGGAGAGGAGACTTTCTGCTGCGGGTTTGACAGGATGAGTGGCAGTAAGAAATCCATTCCTTAAAGGACAAAATAACAAAGTGAGGGCTGCTTGGGCCATGAAATACCAGCTGTGGACTACTGCAGACTAGAAGAAAGTCTTATGGACCAATGAATCAAAATTTGAAATCTGCGGTTCATCACGCATAGCGTTTGTACACCGTTGCGTTGGTGAAAGGATGGTTCCTCGGTGTGTGACACCAGCTGTCAGACATGGAGGTGGAAGTGTGATGGTCTGGGGTTCTTTTCCTGCAGGCAGAGTTGATAACTTGTACAGAGTGACTTGCCGTCTGAATCTAAATGCCGATACCCCAGCATTTTTCAGCACCACAATATACCTTCTGGTCTGCGTCTAGTAGGTCAGACCCAAAACATAACTCCCGGCAATATCAGAACTAAGTTAAAAGAAAAGAACAAGAAGGTACACTTGAAAACATGGACAGGTCAGCACAGTCTCCAGACGTAAACCCCATTGAGTTGGTTTGGGATGAACTGGACAGAAGGGTGAAAGGAAAGCAACCAGCAAGTGCAACACATTTATGGGAACTTCTGCAACAGTGTTGGGAAGATCTTTCTGACCAATATTTGATTTCCTTTATAGAAAGAATGCCATGTGTGTTGGCTGTGTTTGGCTGTTATATCAGCAAAAGGTTGTTACTGTGATGAATCAAATTGTTGAATAAAGGTTGTACACCTAATGATTCCTTCACTTATTTTTTTATTTGCCATGGTTTTTGTTTGTTTTATGCCTTGCTTTCATGAAGCATTAAGACATTAAACTGCATGCATTTCCATGAAAACCTGAGATGTTCTACAACCTTTGACCAGTAGTGTATAGTACTGTGATCAGCACTCCTTTTCTTTTTTCTGTTGCATTTTACATTTATTTATTTGGCTGAGACCTTCATCCAAGGCAACTTACAACATTTATGATACAATTGGTTACATTTGTTTTGGTTTTCCAGTTTGAGCACAGGCAGGTCAAGTGACTTACTCATGGACTCACACACAAAGTGTCAGTGGCGGGATTTGAACCTACATCCTCAGGGTTTGAGGTCCAAAGCCTTAACCACTACACCATACTGTCTGCTGCTGGCCTGTTGCTGCCTGCTGCACGGCTTGTTGCTGGCATCACATTTGTATCATTTAACATTCTTGCATTGATGTCAGGTTGAGTGTTGCATATTTGATGTTAGGACTTTATTACAACATAACTAACCATCCCGTTATTTCCATATAATTGCCCTCCTTAACATTCTGGTCTGGAGCTCTCGCAAAGAAGACAAATATATACAAAGCTAATAAAGGTTGGGAACATGCAGTGATTGTGTGAACATGCTGCACCTACCACACGACAAACCACCTGGATTAATAAAACTGTCAACAAAATGCAAATATTGACCCCAGTCCAATTCATGCTCAAAGCTTAGTTGCTATAGTCTTGGATATTTAGCGAGAGGTCAATGTCATTTGGCAACATTTTCATAACTGGTTCAGTATAATGGAGGGTGTGATATCCTGGTCTCTTTCTACTGTTCACGCACGTATTAATTACACATGGTACACTGTCCTACGAAGTATTTAATCACCCCCTGCATATTTGGCCAAACCAGTGTCTCAGTGTCAGTGCCGCCTATGTAGCTCCAATGAATGCACCGCAGCATCTAGGGTTGCAGCTGCTAGGGAAGACTTATACGAAAGCCTTTGAAAAGCACCCCATCCAGTAAATGGATTTCATCTTAGTAGGCCCAATACCCCGTAATAGCCGTGGATGGACACTTAGCACTAGTGAATTTTACGGCTTGGAGATGCTCATTGCACTCGGTGAACTGCTGCTGGTGCGTGGCATTCAAGTAGTCAACTAGCCATCCTAATTTATGTCCTCTGCATCAAACTGTTCTTGGTATATGCCCCAGACTGAATGGTGGACATGCGGCGTGTCCTTCTCGGATGAGCACAATGCAGCTCTGCTGAGTGTGTTGCCCACATGCTGTACATATTCTGTCTGGCTTATACATTACTTTCATGGTGTAGTTTTGAAGTGAGAGCAGCATGGTTTGAAGTTATTTTGGGGCTCTAAACAAAGATTTGTTAAAGATTTGTTTGTGGTTAGTGGTCACAGTGATTCATGTTGTTTTATTTGATAAACATCTGGGGCTACACTTCAGGGGGACAGCCCACATGGCATCCAGAAGGTTGTAAGGGGGCTGCTTTACTTGTCTAATTTAACTTGCAGGAAATGATCCCAGGCATCCACCAGTAAGAAGAGACAGGCTTTAGACAGTTTGTAGAGAACCTCTTCAAGTGTCGGCATTATGTATTGGGACCTTTACTCAATGCAAATTCTGTTTTTTTTTTTTTTTTTTAACAACAACCATATTCTGTAACAGGAGCTAGATGGCCATCTGGTTTGTGCTTGTGCAGCCAAGCAATAACAACTGCTCTGAGGGCAACTGGGACATTGTGTAATGAACATTGCACTGGTGCAAAGGTCTGATTTAGGTTGAAATGCACTTCCCCTGGGAGAGATTCAGTGGGACTGTTGAGTACGTTGTGGTATCTAGTTATGAATAGCAGCCAAATCAATTAATGGCCAGGAGCCCTTGGTTATAATAATTTTTACATTTATATAGTGCTTTTCATAGGGAGTGGGGAGACACTTCAACCACCACTGATGTGTAGCACCCACCAACATCAGCCATTTTTGCACCAGTATGCTCACCACACATGAACTATTAATTGGTGAAGTGGTGAGAGTTAGCCAGTTAGAGACAGAAGACGATTCAGGTGCCAGAATGACCATGAAGGGCAATTTAGCCTGGACCTAGCTCTTTACAAAGAGTGCCCAGGAATCTTTAATGACCACAGAGAGTCCGGACCTCGGTTTTATGTCGCATCTGAAGGACAGCTCTAAAGTGCTATTTTTATAGCACAGTGTCCCTGTCGTTGCAGTGGGGCACTAGGATTCATGTTCAGACCACAGGGTTAGCACCCCCTAACCAACACCTCTTCCAGAAGCAACCCAAGCTTTTCCTAGATCATCTCCCATCCAAGTACTGGCCGGGCCCAAACATGGTGCAAAAAGTAAGTACCAGAGCTACTATGGCTGATTTTCTATTACCAGGGTAGTTAACAATAAAAATAATGACAACAGTAAGTCAAGCAGACACACACACACACACCCCTCTGTATTTATATGTTCATCTATGTAATTTATGTTTAATTGTATGTGTAAATGATGACTATGTAAATGGTTTTGCAAAAGTAAAGGATGCACAAAAACATAAATAAAGGGAGGTGAAATTTTTGCTGGGTGTCGGTGCTTGTGCACCAGGGAGGGAAATTTTTATTGCTTTTATTGAGGAATAGAATTTTTTTCAGTGTGGTTGGGTTGAGGTGGTTCCTTTTCTTCAAGATAACTTCACCAGCCTTGAAGAACAACTTCTCACATGAGACTGAAAATGCTGGTGAACAGAAAAACTGAAGATCTAGGTGTTAAAGGTGGGGTAACACAGTTTTTGCTTATTCAGTATTGAAGTGGATTCTCAGTTCTTGGTAGGTTTATCTCACATAAATAACAATCCACTTCAACAGATGCATCTACAGTGGCAGATGCCACTGGTCACCCAAGAAATGTATATAAATACAGTATATGAATACTTAACTAACGGTGATTATTCTTTACATTACATGATGTGTTAATATGGCAGTAGAAATCAACAGAACCAACAAACTCCAACAGCTTCCACCTGCAGCTATAGACTCTTCATTACGCAAGCGACTCTCCACGCTAGTGTTTAGATGTGGACGGTGTATGTGCCCAAAAAAAAGAAGTCTGACTGTACCATTGATTGCGTACTGAAGTCTCCACAGGCATTTTTGTGGCATTACATGTGTAATTTGTGAGCATGCCCTTGTCAATCAAACAGAGGAAGGTCTGCAGTCTACTTGTGACTTTACGCAGTAGGAAAATAAGTAAATAAATCAAGGTAAATAACATTCAATCTGGCTTTTATATAAGTAACATATAAATGTTTTTTATGTAAAGACCATCACAAAACACAATCAGAAACAGGACTTTGCACGATATGTTGGCGAGCTCTGTAAGCCGTGTTGCTTTGTTGGAGGACAGGTGTGGGGCAGACTGACTGGCAGGATGACGCCCGACCTCTGGGTGCATCCAAACGGTGCCATCTTTCGCCTTTACGCCTGGTGCAGCTGCGTTGTTCTTATATGTGAGTGGACATTTCTTGTGGAAGGTGGGGATGGTTCTGTACTTTTTCTCCGATGTAGAACCCTCGTCCTCATCCGAGTTCACCTCTGTTATTGCACGTCTTTATTTGAAAACTAACAGTGTCAGATCGGGAGGAGCGTGAACGCGAGGGAGAATAAAAGTGAATAAAAAAAAAAAAACGCTAACCTTTAAAAGTACTATACATTTACAGCAGCTGTTACAGACTCAAATCAAATGTATATTTTTATTGTATAATAGCAGCTCACTACTCAAAACGTTTATTTTGAGAGACGGGGAGGTTCAAACCAGCGATCCTTTGAATAGGAGTCAGCAGCTCTCACCGCTGTACTACCAAAAAAGTCGCTACCATCACCCCCACTAACCCGATTTCTTTTTCTTCGGTTATAGTCTTGAATAAAAGCGCACTTGTTTTGTTATATTTGTACCTTTTGTGAAAGTGCTTATGTGATATTTGGACTTCAGTCTTCACACATTATACACTTCATGTCTACATTTTGTCGTGAGTACTGAAACATGGAAAAAGTTTGTCTTTTAGGTATGTGTTCAACATTTCTTACATTTACTGTCATCCTAAACTTACATAGATCTTTGTAGACATGGAACACGCGTGAAATGCATGTGTTCCAAATAACGATATATATTTTTAGCTTATACAGCTCTAGGTACTACTTCACTCCCTGATAAATCAGACTTGAACTGGGAGAGCGATTTTTGCACTTTTTTGCGGTGGTGGGAGGATGGGATAGTAGGCTGCTTGCTGCTTGGGCTTATTGACACATTTACAAGACAAAAGACGCTGATGGAGAGGTGTGAGCGGATTTAAGGTGGGCTGGATTTACAAGTTTTTTTGTAAGTTTTGGTAATTCTAGTGTTAAATGCTTAAATCTCTTGTTGATTTCATTATATTTTGCCCTTTCTCTGTGCAGTTTGCTCCCTTCATTGCGTATCTTATTAATAGCAATTAAAACCTAGCAGAGCAGACACCCAGACAAGCAACAGTGAATTGTGAAAGGCTACAACTACTTTAGCATGAGAGCCACTAATTAGTACATAATGGATTAATAAAACAATTAGAACACCTGGAAAAGTAGAATGAAATCAAGATGAAAATATTGTTAAAAATGCATTATTCTCATATAAGAGCTTAGTACATTTTAATAAAAAAATAAGACCAAACTTAGCTTTCTAATTTCTATATCGTTCCCAAAACGTAAAATCTGGAAAATAACAGTTCACTCAGTTAGCCCAGGAGTCCAATTAAAAACAGAAGCTGGTTGGAACAAAAACCTGCAGCCACAGTGGGTCCCCAGGACTGAGTTTGGGAACCCCTGATCTAGGACATTCGCTCTTGGCCTGCTAAAAAAGGTTCTCCATAGTCTGTCTGCCAATGAAAAATGCTCTGAAGTTAAGCATTTATTGGATAGTTTCATTATATGCATACATCAGTGAAGATACAGTAAATGGGAATTGTGGGTAAATGTTTAAGGATACTGTAATCATTATACTTCAATTTAATTAAATATTGCAATTATATTAAACTTTTAAGTAATCGAAATGATATAAATATATTAATGGAGCTGCTTTGACAAGATTATAACTAAATTGCCACCATTGCTGTAAACTTCACGTTAGGCTCAAAGTTTAAACAGAGACCTACAGAAGATATCAGTAAAACCAGTGTTTTGATTATGTAACAGTTTTTTTTTGTCTTGAGAATTGTTAAATGCAAAAAATAAATGAATAAATGCAGCCCAATTCCAAGGTGATTTCTAAAATGCCCTCCTCAAGCATGGATTTTTTCTGATACAGTCTTGCAAAGAGATATTGCTATAAGTAATCAAATGCCCCCCTTGACAGTCTCAATATGTCAGTCCACTGTTTTGTATCCAAGTCCTCCATATTTCCCCAGTACTCACTCTTCTCTCGTGTCTCCAGGTTCCTATGTACAGGTCTGGCAGTGAGGATTCCACTCAGCACAAATAGAGTGCTATTTAAAGCTTCTCCTGGAGAAGCAAAAATAAAAGAGCTGGCTTGGACCATGACATCCATTACTTTAACATGTCCAGAGAAGACACTTGAGTAAAGTAAAAAATCTAACCAGAAACCACACCATGTTGCATGGACATTCATAAATAAATATGAGATGCATTTCATATTCAGACCTACAAAGTTTATGAAAACCTGCTGTGGTCTTTAAAATGTTACAGTTTGTTTAATTGAGGCTAGGCTGATTTTTCTAAAAGTCAGGACTTATATATATATATATATATATATATATATACACACACACATATATATATATCTCTATATGTGTATATATATATATATACGTGTGTGTGTATATATATAATATATACCTGTATATGAATGGAAGAGAATATATATATATAATATGTAATGGTTAAAGAAAATTATAAATGTCAAAAGAAAACAACATAAGATAACTAGCTCAAGTGCCACAGGATTCATTAGCTCAGTCCCTGTGGTAAGCAAAACAAGTGGACAGATAACCAGACAAGTAGGACAATTGTGTCATGACACTGAAAAGAGCATTCTTGTTGTCTGTACTTTACTAATTATTTGTTTCATTTCAGACATTATGGCCAATTACTTCATCAGAAAATTTGAAGAGTCGGATCATCACACTGTAAAAGAGTTTTATGCAAGGGGGCTGCTTGAATATGTTAACAGAAGAGTCAAGTACTTTCTGGCTAGTTCTATCATCCAGCTTTTCCTGGTGTGCACATTTGCCATTCTCTTTGTGACCACTCACACCATTCTCTTCTCAACCTTTGTGATTCTGCTTCTTCTAGCTGCGGAGTGGATTAAGTGTTCCTTAGGCTTTAGATGGCACATCAAGAAAACCATCAATGAGGTCTTGTTCAACATAAGGAAAACCTTTCTCCAAAGCAAAGACTCATGCTTCTATGTGGTGATATGCAACAATCAACTTGTGGGCATGTATTCTATTTCACCATCCAAAGAAGAGTCAAGTTCCCTGGAGTTGAACCACGTGTATGTAAAGAAGGGTTACAGACGCTTAGGCATTGCCAGAGCCCTCTGCTTGAAAGCACTCGACTTTGCATGTGCCCGGAAATACCGTGCTGTAGTGCTGAATACAATGTGCTTCCAGTATGAAGCTCAGAAATTATACGAGAGCATAGGATTTCAAAGGTATGGGGAAATCCTACCACCTGGAATTATAAACCGAATTATTAACTTCAGTTTATTTCAATATAGGTATGATATTTGTATGGACAAAGAAAAGTCTGTTTCATAAATTGTGCATCCAAAAATGTGTTTGTTAATTATGTTTTCTAAGCATTATGGTGGATTTATCTTTTCCAGAGTGTATTTTTGTTAATACTGGAATAAGACTGTATTTTAATGGGGATTTACAAACCTCTACAAATCTGTTTTGCCAAGCTACTTAAAAAAGAGAAAAAGAAAAAGATACAAAAATAAGATAAAAGTGACACTAGGTCTCACAGAAAATATTTAAGTGTTCTTAAACTCAAAAATAGTATTATGGAATTAACAATAAATGGTACAGTTATATAAATGGTTAAAGTAATGGCTAGGTTGCAGAAGACATGAAATTAAATTAAATTTGCTTCCGAGAAGGACAGTTATGGCAAATTTTAGACAAGATACTAAAGTCCAAATGTCCATTTTGTATTTTTAATATTTTACTAGTGGAGAAAAATACAATAGATTAAAAAATGATAAAGAGGTCAAATGCATTTAATTGAGGCATTTAATTGAATCTATTAATATGTTACTATTTATTATTTTACAGTACACACACACATACAAATGCTGTCATGACTTATATCAAAAATAACAAGGGCCTTTCTTTGTAATATTTTTGTACTGGTGGTTTAAAAGCTCTACACAGTATGTGACAACAGTAGCACACCAAAGCTGATCCTAGGTGTTGACGTGTGACATTTTTTCTTCTACATTATACATTGCTGCACTGCTTTAGTGTTAGATACTTACAGACTTAGAATTGGTACTTTTTATAAGTGAAGATATTATAGAACACACCCTTTTTAAATTATTTTATTATTACTATATACTAGTAGATTTTTCCTTTTCTCTCTGACAAAAAAAAAGCACTGGGGCAAATGGCATTATAATTTAAAAATAATATTATCAATTCAACCCAGCCACAGGGGAAGCACAAACCAGTGTGTTTCTTAATGCTGGTCCCAAGCCCAGATAAATGGGGAGGGTTATGTCAGGAAGGGCATCCAGTGTAAAATTTTGCTAAATCAATATGCGGACAATTTTGGGTGATCCACTGTGGCAACCCCAAATGGGAGCAGCCGAAAGAAGAAGAAGAATTATCAATGCTTGTTTTTAATAGCTATCCATCCATCCATTATCCAACCCGCTATATCCTAACTACAGGGTCACGGGGGTCTACTGGAGCCAATCCCAGTCAAGACAGGGCGCAAGACAGGAAACAAACCCCAGGCAGGGTGCCAGCCTATCGCAGGGTACACACACACCAAGCACAATTTAGGATCGCCAATGCACCTAACCTGCATGTCTTTGGACTGTGGGAGGAAACCCACGCAGACACGGGGAGAACATGTAAACTCCACGCAGGGAGGACCCAGGAAGCGAACCCGGGTCTTCTAACAGTGAGGCAGCAGCGCTACCCACTGTTCAATACCTAGCATAGCTTTTAATGTTTTACTATTTTGCAACTAACACCAGTTTAAATGATAGGGCAACTAAACATGTTTAGTGCATATTTCAATGGTTAGTTTTTAGGTTATAATGCTTTACTGCATCTTAATGAACATGCGAGATTAATTAAAATGAGAATTAAACAACATTAGATATACAAAAAAAAAATCACTGTATCCTTTTTTTGAAGGCTTTGTGCTCGAGTGGGAATTTCATGAATTCTCAAACCACAATGCTCGCTAAGCTTCATCTATAGCCTGATACGGAGCAGACCAAGACATAACAATTAGCTATTGTACTTCAGTTGCCAAATACAGCTTCCTTTGGTGGAGCCGAAATCAGCACAGATAAGCCTAGCATCTCAAATTAAGCAAAGCTTATGAAGGAAACTGACCCCAACAACCTGGTGATAGCTTTTTGTTCACTGACAACAGCAGTTTCAGCATGGCAACTACAATCTTTTATTTTATAAATTCATGCATTTTTCACATAAACCAGGCAAACAAAACACTTTTCTGAATACAGAAAGAAGCACATGACCACAGAGAAACAGAGACACACACAGTCAGCCAAACAGTAAGCTTCATCTCAACTACATGGCCTTGATCAATGTACAATATGGAGTCTTTAATGCTAGCTGTAACTAGCTACCATGGTGAGATGCTTGTGAGCACAGAGACACTGAGGTAAGTGGCAAGCTTAACAGCAATGTCAACTACTGTATATGCTTTAATATGCCCTCTTTAATACACTTCAGACCTGTGGCCTTCACCATGTATAACCATGTTAGGTCCAGCCCCATACCCCCTAAATAGGGGGTTGACCTTATATTTAATTGCAAAATAACAGGATTAAGAAAATATAGGCAACCTGTATATTCTAACATAACTGTATAATGTTGCTTGATAATACAAATTGGTTATTGTGCTGGGCAATAAGCTTGTACATATATTGCATAATGCAAAATGGACTGACTCACTCAACATCACACACAGTTTACGCTTTAGTTAAGAAGCTGACATTTGATTTCTACAATTAGGAATAAGATGGAAGGAGAAAAGTCAAAGCTCAAGGAAGATTCCAAGCTCAATGGTTAACAAACACTATGAAGCTCCAGATGCTGTGACAGTTGGTGCTGCTTTGCTAGAAGGGAGGGGAAGAGAGGGTGATGTAGAGGTGGAAGTGATGGCCCTAGCTTGTATTGGATCTGAGGACAATAGCATGAGTTTAAACATAATGGGTTCCTCCACGGTAATAAATATTCACATCTATGGACTTTGAAAGGGAAGCATGCCCCCCAAACTTCCAAAAATCATCTACATGTGCATTTGCTTACCAACCCAGCCCCCTCTTCTAAATATACATTTGCATCTGCAGACTTAAAGAGAAGGAACTAGGGATGCACCGATATGGGAATTTTGGCCCGATGCTGCTATCTGATAATGTCCATGTACTTATCTGCCGATGCCAATACCAATGCAGATATACATATTTATAAGATACACAGAAAAATGAGACTTGATCTGTCTGGACAAGAATTACAAAGTGAACATTTATTTGTATAACAATTTTGCACACCACATTCAATCATTAAAAACAAATGATATCTGCCACATTTGGCTGGCTATATGGGAAACAGTTTTACAGGGTTTTTTTTTTTTTTGTTCGTTATTTCACCTTCTACAATTTCTTTTTTAGGAATTTGTTAGTTTTCACATACCCCTTGGGGTCAGAGATTGTACAGCACCCCTAGAGCAATTACAGGTTAAGGGTCTTGCTCAAGGGCCCAGCAGAGTAGGATCTCTTTTGGCAGTGACGGGAATTTGAACCGGCAACCTTTGGGATACCAGTGCAGATCCTTAGCCTCAGAGCCACCTTTCCACCAAGGGTGTTGCTTTAAATAACACTTTTCTCTTTCTTTTTGATGGAACAAATACAACAAATTCAACAATAATCGAAAAAATGAAAACTGAAAAAAATGGTAAAACGTACAATGACAATGAAATAAGCAATACCACTTAAGAATAACAACTTTTGCAGATTATTTACAATCATTAAAATGGCTCCTTTGTTTTACAGTCTGCAGTATTAAATACTATATACTACTTTTTTTCTTTCTTTTTGATGGAATAAATGTAACCGATCTATAATTTAAAAAAACAGAAAAGTGTACAACAGTAAAGAAATAAATAACTTTTTTGGAGGCTTATCATTCTTTTGTATTTTTTAAGCATGATGGGGAGGTTTTTCTTAATGAACAAGAGCATCTCTGCCTTGTCACAGGAAATTCTGTTTCTCTTTTCATTGATCACATTAGAAGCCAAACTGAATAATCTCTCGCTGTCCACGCTGTAGTACATGGGGCTGACAGGAACTTGCGTCCTACTTACTTTGGCAATGGTAGGAAACCGACTCCAGTTGATATTTCAGTAGATTTTCATTCCTCGGGATTGGTGCTTCAGAAAGAAATCCCTGCACCTGCCGAGTATCATGCATACATATACAGTACAGCATTATATTCTGTGTCATCTTTCATATATAAAAGATAGATCTGCATTTTGGCTTTTACCAGGGCTGTCAGATTAAGATTAGAATCCTTACAATAAAAACAAGTACTGTATATGCCATTTGAATTGAATGCATGTCTGTATTGTATTTGCTGTTTTTTGAAATATTTTATTACTAATATTTTTGCTTTACTGTACTGTAGAATGATCATGATCTGCTTTCAAGTTGCTCATTATTGCTTAATAGAATCGGGTGAAAACAATGGCTTACATGAATGTGATTGGCTCTCCCACAAAAAGCAACACAAAGAGAAATAAGACACCCACCGCACTGGCACTTTCTAACGACAATGTTCAAAAGAAAAACAAACAAAATTGTCAGCAATTGCTCAAACAAAGTAAATGCAGTCGTTTTTTTCTTTTTTTCCTAGAGGCCAAAGGACCTTATATCCCTGTGTCTATTTTTTATAGTAAATAAACTGAAGCATTGTGACCCTTTACGTGTTTTACAAATGAAACAAGTGTATTAAATGTTACCTTGTGATGGTCTTTTAAGTATTTTAATAATACTTCTTTGCATTCATATAGCGCTTTTCTCACTACAAAAAGCGCTCACCAATTGCAGGTTAAGGGCCTCGCTCAAGGGCCCAACAGAGCAGAGTCCCTATTGGCATTTACAGGATTCGAACCGGCAACCTTCTGATATAATTTTTTCGTCTTCATTAGGAGAATACAACAATGATACTCTCGTGTCAATTAAACCAATTTAACGTGTATATGTCAAACAACATATTTCCACATCCGCCACAGTAAGAACAGGAGTAGTAGTCAATATTTTAACAACTTTCTCTCAGTAAAAACACCAGGGGTTCGGGTCGTTGATCCTCCACTTGTGAAAGGGTTTTTTTTGAATTCCTCTATTTAACAATATTTTCAGCTTGGACGGATGGCGAGCAAATCGAGCTGTCGAGGGAAGGTTGGGCCGTCGTAATCGGGCAGGGGGCACACGTCCCTAATTATATTGTGTATGTAAAGAGTTTCACTGTAAAACGTAATAAGCATCATATTTGTGTGTTTGGAGACACTGGTGCCGTACTGAATTTGTATTGTACAAAAACAAACTACTGTGCAGCATGCCTAAATGTGTCTTTCCGTTTCTGATCGCTATACGGCACTACCAATTTGAGACAATTCGCTATAAACAGTTTCAGCCAATCAGCGCCTTCTAAACATGCAGAATGACAGTGTGAACCTTTATTGTAGCGGCGCAGCATCTTCGTTTCAGTCAGTCATTGTCCAGTTAGACTATTAGATTATTTACTGTTAAGTGCTGCTTGAGGTACTGTTTAAAGTACAACAGGTAGCCTACGTAGTTCTTAAATTGGTACTGAAATGCACACACAAGTCTCCTAAATTATTTATTGAAATGCCTACATTTACAGTGTCCGTTTTAGGAAGTCGTAGTTTTTACTTTTTCCCGTTATTAGGAATTATAATTTCTCAGTGTCACATATTATTTGTTACTACTCGCGAGTCCCGTATCATTGAGTTTCTGTTCAAATATTCTGTATAAGAAAACCTTTTAAAAGGAGCGTTAATTGAACTGACTATAGCAGACTTGTCATCTTCTTAAAATGACTTTATTGATTTGATATTGACAATTAATCATAAGGTCAAAAACTAAGGAGGATATGAGTTTGCATGGACTGTGCTGTTTCTTTTTTTTCGTGACGTCGCGAGAGAGGAGAAGGGTCCGGCTGCAGGTCGCAGACTTGGCCTTCCAAGCCCCCGGCCTTCCACGCCTCCTGCCTTCCACAGTCCGCCCCACAACTGCCTATAGTCTGTAGAAAGAGAAGAAGAGCTGCTGTACAGTTTTTCCAATTCGAAAAAGAAAAGGAGCTGAAAACGTTTTCCCACACGGAACAATGGCACAACAGAACCAGGTATGGACTCACAGAATAAAAAGCTCAGTATATTTAAAGAAACTTTAGATCCATTAAACAAAACTAATGAGATGTACGATTATATACAGTATAGCGAATCCAAGTGTTCTCTGTTTATCGTCATTACTGACATATCCTATTTTTAAGCATATCGTTTTAATTATTTTTTACCTCTTGTATTGTTTCTTTTTAATATTTGCCGTATTATTTCATCTATATTAACTTTTTCACTTATTTATGAGATGCTATGTAGAGAATCTGCAATGTTAGTGTACAATATGAAAGGTATTTATGTTTATCGTCGTCATTAACGTATGTTAAATATCTTATCATAACTTAGTTAAGTTAGCTATTTATAAAAGCACGTTAGCGCTTTCTGCCAAATTAGTATTACATATTATTTTTTTCTTGATTTCCACAGTCACATTTCACCATAAAGGCAGAGAATATAAAAACAACTTTGATAACATTGATTAAATATCCAAATGAATCCAAGTGCCCTCTTTGTAAAAAGCACAGAGACTACAGTATCCTGCTACGTCACCTTCAGAGTCATGAAGGCCACATTGTCAAGTATGCAGGTAGTATATGTGCAGGGTATGCTAAGAGTGTGTGCTTGCAAACAATACTGACGTTTAGATTTCTGAACTGGAACTTTTTTTAAATACAGGTTAAAAAGCTGAGCATTTTCCGTTGTTTGGCAGGTTTTACTATTTACAGATGTAACACAGGGTGTGTCCCAAGTGGCCAATTCCATTGTTGTTTTTGTTTAAAAGTCATTGTCAACAGTTTATTGTATGCCAGTATTTAATATTTTTCTTTGTTTAAATTTTTTTACCCCTTGTATTAGGGCCTCCCTAGTGTGTGCTTGGTGTGTTGGTGTGTGCTTGGTGTGTGTGTGCCCTGCGGTGGGCTGGGATTGGCTCCAGCAGACCCCCGTGACCCTGTAGTTAGGATATATAGCGGGTTGGATAATGGATGGATGGATGTATTAGGGCTTTCCAATCCAAATGAATAGCCATGGCTGTGGAATTTCCATGTTGATGGTATGACCATTTCATATTGTAACTATCATTTTTTGTATGTCTGTATTTAATGTTGTGTCCAGGTTTCCAAAGGACCATTTTGTGGTGTCTCTGTATTTCATCCTCGAGGCCCCCTTCAATTTTAATGAGTTGTGTCTCAACTTTAGTCCTCTCTTCTTTCATTGTAGTATTTGTAGAGGGAGGATTATATCTGGTTGCTGGTTCCCATTTTTGTCACCTTCTACAATTTGTGTTAGATATTTGTGTTATGTTTAACTTATTTTATTATATTTGTTTTTTTTTTAATTTCAACATACTGTCCATAGTGGTTTTGAAGTTCCAGAAACGCCTACCTTTCAAAATCCAGATCATTTAAATGTATGTTTATAATGGTTTGCATAAATATTTTTGTAACATTAAACTCCTTTTAAGAACGTGACTCTGCTCAGTCCTCTTTAGAATGACATGCTGGCTTTGTGGAAGAGCTGGTGTAGAATGTTACTTGAGAACTCCAGCACCAAGGGGTAAATGAAATTTAAATTTCCTTTAATAACTCTAATTTAGTTCTGCAGCAATATGGCAAATATACTTAGCCATATTGTAAATCAAAGACAAATAGTCCAAATGTTTACCATTATAAACTTAGTGCTTCTTTTTGAAATCACTGAAGTAACTGCTCACATCAAACTGAGCGAGCAAACGCCCTTCTAAATGAAGGCCAAGAACCAAACAAAAAATTAGAAGGTACAGAAACAATGGACAGCCAGGACAGGGTCATTTTTTGTGCTTATTCTTTTGGTTCTTTTTTTAACATTTCCTTAGGTAAATATTATTTTCTATGTTTTTAGGTTTAGACTGTATTGAGCCATTAATGAGAAGACAGAGTAAAGACTTGGCACTACATCTGAAATGAACAAATGTCTTGCTATTCTGTTCCATAGCACTGCATTCTGCAGATTTCAGATTTTTTCTTTCAGAAGAAACGTCAGCGTCCCTTCTCCAACATCCAGCACAGGGCACTGATGAGCAGGTACAGACACATCATTTTATAAACTTCCATAAGAAAGATAAATTACATTTTGTTGATGTTGGCTTACAATGCCTGTGGTATAGTGAATAAAATGTATAAAAAGACTTAATGCTTGTCTCAGATGCCGACTGTTAATCGTTAAGCAGTAGGAGTCAAAGCCCAAAAGACTAAAAACCTGTTTTATATCTTCTGACAAACTGTAGTACTAGTACAACTCTTAAAGGCCTTAAAACATTTGAAATGCATTGTGTGCTGTATTAATAATAGTGTATTGTAAGAAACATTGAAGACTTGTAGAATCTGTGATCAAAAGCAGCAATGTTAATAATGTATAATAAATTAAATTTACTGTACATTATTTTTTTTACTTTCCTTACATTCCTTGTAAATGTGGAGGAAAAGGCTATGAGCTTTATGATGACCATTTAAAGAATTTTCTTTCTTTCTTTTTTAATATAATGTATTACAGCAGCATGGAATCCTTCAGCATTTCACCGAGGCACAGAAGTGGTGTGCTGAGAACATTTCTGTGTTCAGAGGGCGAATCTCACTCCCTGCATTACTGTCAATGGACAAAGACGACACTGAGGAGGCCCTTCAGAAATTTGATTTGCTATCTGAATTTCCAGAAGAAGAGGAGAGGGAATATGTCTTTAGACATTTTTTTTTCACATATGGAAGACATGCATCTGTTTTTAGATTAATGTGAGAGGAAAAAGGAAAATGACTGAGTTTTGTGAGAAAATGTAACAAACATACATGTCCCTCATTGTTCAGTTACAACCTACAATTCTTGTTCTATATTTTATATATTCTTTAACTTTTTTGTAATAAATGTTGCAAACCAACTTCATCTTTACAGTCCATTGTCTTAGTGTTATGTATTAAAATAATGTTTTATAAAGCAGGGCAAGGCAATATTTATTTATAAACCACATTTACAACAGCAGCCAGAACTGAACCAAAGTGCTGTACAAGAAAGAGTAAAAGGAGCAGTTCAAATATACTGTATGTAAACATCACAAAACTGCAAGAATAACTAGCCATTACATAAAAGATAAACTTATATATACATATTTATAATCCTGAATGTACGTGAGCCAACATATACAAACAATGTCAACCTCTTGCAGGGTCAAATGGCAGCAAGAACAAATAAGACTTTAATGATGACTTAAAAATGGCCTGTGATGGAGCAGACCTAATATAATAAGGAGAGCCATTCCAGAGAAAAGGAGCAGCCACCACAAACACCCGATTCCTCCTTTGCTTCAGCCTCGACCTCGGCACAACTAAGAGCATCGGGCTAGTAGACCACAGGGATCTTGTTGGCACATACAAGTGAAGAGGTTCCAAGAGGCAAGATGGGGCTGATCCACTCAAACATTTGAAAACAAGAAATAGAATTTTAAAATCAATTCTGAAATAGACCAGAAGCCAGTGAAGTGAGGTCAGTATTGGTGAAATATGGCCACACTTACGAGAGCCTTCAATAAGTGAACAGCAAAGTTGTGGAATAGTTGTAGGCGTCGTAACAGGGCCTGACCAATACCTACATACAAAGAAATGCAATAGTCCAAATGAGATGCTGTAAAAGCTTGGATGGCCTTTTCAAGATCAAAGAAAGAAAGAAAAGCCTTTACCTTAAAGTCTCAGCTGGAAAAAGCTTCATTTAACTTCACAATTTATCTGTCTGTCGAGTTTGAATGAGCTGTCACAGATCACACCTGGGCTAACTGAAGCTTTATGATACGTATATGGAAAGGGGTCCAAGAGCAATATCAGAGACACTCAAACTTTCTTAACTCTTGGACACCATGATCACAGTTTTATTATCATTTAGTTTAAGAAGATGCATTGCCATCCAGGTTTTAATATCATTCAAGCACACATGGAGGGTCTGTATTTTCTTGCTTTGATTTTAGTGGCAAATATATTTAAGTGTCATCAGTATAGAGAAGCCATACTTGTTAACAGTGGAGCCTAAAGGTAACATGCCTATCAAAAAGTTAGCTGGTCCAAGGATGGAGCCCCACAAGTAAGGGGAGCTACAGAGGGTGAGAACTCACGCAAATGAATAGAAACATTCCTATTTCTTAGATAAGATTTAAACCATTTCAGGGCATTACCTTGGATGACTATACTGTTCAAAGCAGGATATAAGAATCATAAGATCCACAGCATCAAAAGCTGAAGTAAGATCTAGCAGTACAAGAATGGCAGAATCTACAGGATTAGTAATTGGGAAGAGGTCACTGTTAACCTTTAACAAGGATGTTTCAGTGCTGCAGGAACATCTGTATCTGGATTGGAATTTTTCCAGAATACTATTTTCATCTAGAAATGTTTGAGTTAGGACAACTTTTTCAAAGACTTTAGATAAAAAAGGCAGTTTAGAAATTGGCCTGAAATTTGACACATTAGAGGGTGCTTATTTTGTTTTTTATAATACGTTTCTGCACCACAGCGTGTTTCAAGGCAGCAGGAACACAACCAGAAATCAAGCTAGCATTTATTAAGGTAACGATGACACACGCAGGCACAAAGTGGTCAAAGACAGCTGAACACACTATAGAAAGAATCATGAGCAGGCAGTGAGACCGATGACCTAATAACGATAATCTTATTTACAAAAAAGTAAATCTCCGTTTGGAGATTAAGTTGGGGTATGCAACAAATGACAAATTCCTAATACAAGAAATGGTATATGGCGATTAAATGATTTAAAATCACTAAAAAATTGATTTGTAATTATTGTATCGACCCAAACACAACATTTTTAAAGTTAAGTTTAAAATCTGTTAGTTCAGTTCCAAAAAAAATAAAAACGACGGTTTATGGAAGTGCAACTTTCAATAATGCAAATGTTTGCATTTCTTTAGAAAAACAAACGATATAATATCTATTAAGCAATTTGAGAGATTCGCTTCACTTTTTTTGATAAGTACATATTTATAAGTTAGGGTCCCAGGCAGAACAATTATGCATTAAAATTAAAAAACCAGGTAAACGTTTGAAAGTTTAATAATTCCACTTGAAATTTATCAACATTATAGCAGCAGCGTTGAACAAAATTAAGAAAACACAAGTCAAGACAGACAATGGAAATGAAAGTATGAACTCTATTAGTAAGCTGGATCATTTAAAATTTTTTTAAATATAAACAATTTTAAAAGTTTCTTTTGAACTCGAAAGTTTAGACCTTCATTTTCATGCCTGCTGATTGCTTTGTTGTGTTACTGATCATCATTTATTTTGTAACATAATAAATTAATGTCATTAACGGAATTTTCCTTTATTGAACGAGGTTCCAGAAATAATGTCAGACATGCCGTTTAGTACAAAAGTACCATAAAAATAATTTCAAATATTTTGAATGATAGAATTCACTATAATAGCAGTTAGAGTATCCACATTCATATTTAGTATGGGGTTTCCTTAATCTAAAAATATGTTATGCCCTCTTTCTTTTAACTATCGAATCCTGACTCATAAATTATAAAACTGTTTTTTGTTTCTTAAAGTAAACACGACAGTAATACCATAAAGAGAAACTCGGATTCTTGCCTCGTGATTGCAGGAAGTCATATTAATATCGTCTTTTAGGGTTACATGGTAAATCAACGTTACTAGTTTTTCAACGAAAGCGATGTGACAGAGGACGGACGCGAATGCTGGGGGCGTGGCGTGGAAGGCAGGAGGCGTGGAAGGCCGGGGGCGTGGAAGGCCGTGTCTGCGACCTGCAGCCGGATACAATTGGAGAGAGAGTGCGTCAAGTTAACAATGCATTCTGTCCTAAATGACAGCGCATACGCTTTTTGATATTTCCTAAAGGCCAATGTGTCTCAGTTTGCTCATTAATATATTTTGACAGTGTATTTTAGTGAGAATGATTATAAACATATTACCCATGTTCATTTCCCACACTGTAAAAAGCAATTCAAGGGACCTCTAACCACCACTTAATCAAGTGCATTCTATTAGGTTAAAAATTCAACTTCAATGATTTTATTAAACATTTTAATTTGAAAACATTATTTAATGTGTTGACGTGAAAGAATTATATTAGTACATATTTTAGCTTAGACTTGTAAGTAATCTAAACTCAAATTCCTTTTTTCATTTATTGAAAAACAAAATTCAAGTTCATCTAACCTAATCTAACGTTATGTCTACTTAATTTCTCTGTTTCATGAGTGGGCACGAAACTCCTCCCACTTAACATGCTGTGAGAAGATCGTAACGCCATATTGCAAGTGAAACAAACAGCTACGGTGAGTGATAGAGCAGCTATTTTAATTGCTGTCAAAGGTGAATAGTACTTAATTTCTCCTTCAATAATCCTGCATTTTTATTTGCGCAATGCTGATAGGACTAGTAAAGTTACTTTCCGTCTGTAGAGGTTAAGCTACGGATTCAGGCAGGCTAACGTGATGGCTGTCTAACATTAGGCAGATGAACAGGTTAAAGCTAAGTGACTGAGGAGCAATTTCAAGATAATAATTATTTACATTGCTCTAACATATAATTTACTTATTTTGCATAACCGGTTGAATAGCTCTAGTGAAATTTAGTGTCGTCCATCTTACCATATTTTCTCAACATTACTTTTTTTTGTTCGAGCCGCTAATGATTTCTCACGTGCGTTTCAATGTTGGTTAAGGATTTTAGATGCAATATTGCCTTACTGCATGTAAGCCTGATGCCATTTTGAGAAGATACTTCATTAATTGTAATAATCTTTCTTTGACTCTAAACTTAACAACTGGAAAATAAGTAGAGTATACTCCGAAGCAGTACAGCCATTTTTCTTAAAATTGCTGTTTGTTATTTTCATTTTTGTGCCTTTTTTGCAATTATTCAAAGTAGCCATTTTAATCAGGATGTATGTTAAACTCACCACCATCATCATATGTGTGTGCTTTGCCTCAACTGGATTGTAAAATGTTCCTTTGCTTATAAAATCTGCAGGGGGGATGGAATCAGTGCAATATTATAAATTTTGTCCAAGTTTGTCTTGGTCTTAAAGGTTGAATTGCATAGAGCTCTTTCTGTCTGACCATTGACTGTTTTGACCAAATTAATGGATGTAGTCTCATCTAGAGGAGGAACTTCAGGATTGAGGATAAGGCACATTAAGAATCGGCTTCTAGAGGTGTGACAACTAATCAGACTTGTCTTTGAAATTAAGCTTGCTGACTTGTCACCCTTTTGGATTAGTCATATTGGAATTTAATTTTATTCTTTTTTCTCTTTTTACTCAATTAGAACAATACAGTTGAAGTACGGAGAGAGGTGGCCATTCGTTGCCTGGTTGTCTACCTTGGAGAAAAGGAACAGGACCTCTTCAAGGAGTTTAATGTAAGTAATTTATCACCGTGGAATCTACACTTTAATATTCCAGACAAAAACCTGCTATAGATGGCTGTAATTGTTACTGAAAACCTGTTTCACTTATAAAGTGGTTATTTTTTAATTTTTTGTTGTTTTGATACCTTTCACTGTGATATGCCTAAAGTAAGACATGACATTTTAAAAAAGGAAATTTTTCTCTGTAGACCTCAACCAAAGAATTGAAAGTTGAAAGTAAGTTCTACTGTGGCACAATTTGACATCACAAATAGTTGAAACATTCTCACTTTCCTAAAGAATGACACATTATAATGCTAGAGGATAACACAATATATGCAAGAAGGCTTCTTTAAATAATAGAAATAACCACAACAGCATTTTGCTAAATCCTGGCAATGGATCTGATCCATTTGTAAATGAGAAAAAAAATTATGAGTGTATTGACTTAATGCTTAGTCCAAACATATTCAGGTTTCTGATTAGGCTGCCAAACACCATCTTTTCTTTTTGGTGGATTAATACCTGACAAACTTTGCCACTATGAAGATTCTAGTAAGCTTTCGTGCTCTTGTAATACTTCATATTGGCACTTTTGACCCCAACAAACAAAAAAAGTGAGTTAAATTTGTCTCCATAGCTACTGTGTGATGGCAATGCTACTCACTGCTCATGTTGAGCCAGTTCATTTAATTAGATGTGTATGGTGGTGTGTTGGAATGGTTAAAATAACGTCATCAGTATTAACACAATTCTGTTTTACTAAACTTCTTAATATACTTTTGCATTTGTTCTGCCAGAGTATTGAAGAATTTGAAGCAAACCTTGACAGGCAAGTATTGAAGATTGCCATCATTAAAGACCAGAATCCAAACACTGGAACCATCCTGATCGAGGGAGCCAAAATCCTGGATGGTATTGATGTCCCAAGGTGCTGTGCTTTGCTCATGGGTTTAATATACGCTCTGAATCTGAGCTATCCCAAGGATCTAAAATGTACATACGAAGTATTTCAGAAACTGTTCCTTGAACTTGATGGACTAAAAACCAGTGGGAAAGTAATGAATCTCAAGTACAGCATTTTCTAAGAACACTTTTCTTTCAAACCACTGCCATTTTTTTTTTTTAAACCCATGTTATTATTTAATCCATAAACCGCTGTTTCAATTTTAAACATTCTCAGGTTTTGTTTTAAATTTTTGTTGACTATGTGCTGTTGAAAACATGTTCATTATGGTTTTGTAATACTGTGTTCAAAGAATGTTGCTCTTTTGTCCAAGAATGTTCTTAGGTCAGAGTAGGTGCTGTTGTGTGTTCATACCTCATGATCTTTGTAAGCACTTGGTATTTTCATAGTGAGGTTGCTATATTTTTCAAAATGTTTTTGCATCCTGCAATGGAAGTCAGGTGTGACAAATTTGACAGTTGAATATTACATTGAGGCCTATATTTTTGCTGCTATAGTATGGCTATTTGTTGAAAAATATAAAAATGCAACATTATATTTCCAATAAAGTAAATTTTGCAACATTTTCATTCTTTAAGTGGCTGTAGTTTTAATAATTTAATAAATAATTAAACTTGATAAAGGTGAAAATTATAGGCTGAAAACACTAATTACACCAACTTCACTTTTTACACCATCACAACTTTAAAATATATTATTAATTAAGTACGTAGAACTTAAAACAGTCTTTAAAAATATAACATAAATTAGTTGGGACAACTTAATTTTTCTGTGCAGTGAATTTAAAAAGTTCTGTGTATCCTATAATTTTTTAAGCTGATGGTGCTTAAAAGCAATTTAAGATCTGAAGGAAAAACCTTTTCCAGTTACTCAATGTTATGGGTTGGTTCTATGTAATTTTAACCAGAAGTTATAGTAACTTAAAAAGCTTGATGCAGAGCGTTGCGTTAATTTTTTTTGTTGGCCCAAAACAGTAGTTTTTAGAGTGCATGTAGATATGTAACGTTTGGTGAGAATAAATAAAAAGTAACAACATATATAATAGTTATGTTGCTTTGTTTATGATTAACAAAATTCATAGTTTATCTGAAATGTTCTACTTATACAGTCGATTTATTCCACTTCTGAAGGTGTACATTGTCGGTATTCTCCATTGCATTTGCCCCCGAGTGTAACGTGTGCCAGTGCAACTGAGTGGTGGCAGACGAGATCACGTAATGGGTGACGAGGCACATTCTCACCCTGATGCCGAGGCTCTTGTCATGAATATTCCCATCTTGTGCTTTTTCTCGTTCTTGCCAGTTTACTATTATTATTGGACACGTATGTAGAGGAAATGTGTGTCTTATTTTATGTCTATGAAAGGAAGGACGGTAAAGCCTTGAATGAAACTGAGTGTTGATGCTTTGGGTAACAAGACAGGTGAGGAGCAGGGAACGTTAAATGTGACAGTGACTGCGGGGGATTGTGTAACTAGAAGATGGTTTAAGAATACAGAAACGACAAAAGCTTTCTCTTTCAATAATTCTGTTTACATCAATGATTTACTCTGTTACTAAGATTACTTATTTACCCTCGCCAACCCAACCCCTACGCAACCTTTGATAAGATGCATTCAGAAGGAAAGGATGTTGCGGACAAAGTCAGGTGCTTTTTCGAAAGTTTGGCTCCAGATGTGCTTATCCAGCTGCTCCTTCTTGTCAGTACTTGAATGATCTTTATGTTCACCTCTGGATAAATTCTGAAAGTTTCTTTACAACTTTTTTGTCTCATTAACGCAGAAATCCCGAGGCTTTCATAAAATTGCAGTAGACACTGTTGATGGCACTGATTCTGTTTTAAATGCAGTTGTGATTAGTTATGCAGCACACGCTTTTACTCACATTGCTTTTTGGAAATCAATAATACAAATCAGCTACAGATCTGGGAATCACTGAACAGTAAAAACGTTTATTGAGAGTGTCTTGCGCATATACTGGTGTAATGACCACGTCGGCTTTAGTGAAGCGTTTCTTAGCCTCTCTGATATGATCGACATGGGGTAGAATAGATTCTGGTTTGTTATAATACGTGCTACCTTACGCAAAATATGCTCATTAATTTGTTACAGATTCTAGGTGGACACGATTCCACACCAAGGAAAAAGGTACCCCGTGTAAATCGTTCATAATGTCTCCAAAATATATTTGTTAACTTTCAGACAAGTACTACTTAACTGTTTTATACAAAATCCTTATTTCAACATATGCGAGCCCCAATTAGGATTTGAAATGGGGTTAGCACACCTTATCGATTGTAGTAGAAACAACTACTTTTACGCTTTGAGCCAAAGCACTTCAGCAGATTAATGAGTGACCAAATCGACTGCTGAGTGCTGTCTGCTGACTGCGCAGATATCAATGACGTCATTAAGCTAGCGTGACTCAAAATCACGAGACGGGCGCATTTGAAGCAAGTCTCGAAGCTGCGCTTCGATCTCCAGTGCTTCGAAAGCTTGACACAGTGTCGAACCTGGGCATCGAGCGGCCCATCACTAGTGGAAGAAAAGAGAAAAAAAAGAGCGGCTACCCTGCGCATACGCAGAGGCAGAGAGGTCAGAAGGATTTGTTGGACTGATAACAACATTGCCAAGTAAGATACCTTTTTCATTTTATTTTGTTGCTCCTGTTGGAGTGAAAGGACCGATAAGTTTTTGGTCGCAACGCTCCCAAGCCACGAATCAGGCCTGCAACGTTTTGTTTCAAATAGAGTGACAAGATTGAATGTGTTTTATTTTATTATTAATAGTGTGATATAGTTCCTGATTATTTTCAGTTTATTGTGTTTGTTGACTTATAATTAAACTGGGAGTTCATTATTGTTTTATAATCCAGTTTTCTGGTGTTTATTATAAGTTGGTGTAAAATAAACTATTGGGTTAGGAACGAATGTTAACAGGTAATTTCTTTTACCATTATTTATTATCTAACCAGTGTATTGATAGAATTAATTAATGTTTTGTTCAGTGTAACCCGAGACGTAAAATATTAAAGTAAGTAGAATCCTAACAAATCAGACATTAGAGTAAAGAGCTCAGGGCCCTTTTCTACACACAGTTGGAATAGAAAATGGAGGCACCGCTGAGACTGTGTCTTGGGTAACCAGTGAGTTTTTTTTTTTTTTTTTGGTTTTGTTTTGAAAAGAAAAAAAAAATCCGCTAAGTAATGGCTGAGAAAACGGAGTTAGTTTCTGAGTTAAAGAAATGGTGCAGGGGTGAAGGATTCAGTGAGGCTCATGGACTGTTAATTATTGTCCCGGAAGACGTGGAAATAGCACAAATTGAAGAGACTCTTGGGACTATTAAGTGTTTGGGCAGAGTATGTGTTAGGGGAAGGATTTTCAGTATGGAACTGAACAGCCTCATGGTCTTGTGTGAATGCAAAAACGCCCTAACTGCCGAAAGTGTCACACCTGAGATGCATCTGCCTGAGGGTGGAGAGGCATGGTCATTAGTTATCATAGAACCCCAGCTGCAGATGAAAACTTTCATACCAAATTAAAGTTTCTAATGCAGGCTGAGGGGAAAACTATGGAGGACATTAAAGCTCTACTGCCAGGTGCACAGAAGTCCACTAGCTCAGCTGACTCAGTGATACAGGCATTTGCTGACCTCTTAGAAAAGACCAATAGACCCTCGTCTGAAGATGGATATTGCGCATACGCAACTTCTCAGGAACACAGCCTGTTCCAGCAGGAGAGGAGCAGTTTGACCACTGGCTTGAGCAAGCATGGCTTATGGTGGAGGAGAGTGAATATACAGTTAAGGAGAAAAAAACGCCATGTAATGGAGAGTTTAAAAGGCCCAGCACTAGAAATAGCGAAGGCTGTACGAACCAGTGATCCTGATGCTAACCCTAAGTATTTACAAGTTCTTGAAAGTGCCTTTGGGACAGCAGAATCAGGGGATGATCTGTATTTTGCTTTTAGACTGATGCAGCAGCAAACGGGAGAAATTGTCAGATTTTCTCAGACAATTAGAACGGTCTCTCTCTAAGGTTGTTCAGAGAGGTGGCCTTCCCCATGCTAATATGGATAGAGCACGTTTGGAGCAGTTATTGAGAGGTGCAGTTGCTGCTGACCTAATGCTAATTCAGTTGCGTTTAAGAGAGAGACTGAGCCACCCACCTTTCTACAACTCTTGAGTGAAATGCGCGCTGAAGAGGAATATGAGGCTTCCCGGAGGAAACTCACTGCTTTTGTGCATCCGGTACAGCCAAAACAGACAACTGATTCAAAGCTTAAAAGCGGAACTTAAGGAGCTCAAGACTATAGTTACTTCTGTTGCAATTTCATCCGCTGAAACTCAGTAGTGCTCAGATAGTATGTTTCCAGCCAATACACACGTAGGTGAACTCCGCACTTTACAGAAACAAGTAAAGAGACTGCAGATCCAATTAAATAAGAAAATGACACCAGCAGATAGTTCAGCCAACCCAACTACGGTGGCGGCAGTAGAAGTTTCCCCTAAAGTAGTCTGCTCTCCTACCAGAATCTCCAGACTAGCTGAAGAGCAATTCTGCTACCGGTGTGGGGAAAAATGGACATTTTGTAAATAAGTGCAATAATCAAGAGAATCAGAGCAAAGTCATTAAAAGACTAATTCATGCCCTGAAACCGTCTAGGGAAAGTCAGCCTAGGACTAACCCGTCAAGGGCTGAAAAACACTGCACAGTTAAAAGAAGGTTTGTAATCACACCAGAACAGGCAGGAATACCTGATGGTTTGATTGGTCCACCTAGTATAGTACAGTTAAAAGTTAACGGTCATTCCTGTGATGCGCTGTTTGACAGTGGCTCCCAGGTTACCATCATCTTTGAGGCATGGTATC
This sequence comes from Erpetoichthys calabaricus, assembly GCF_900747795.2. Classification (NCBI taxonomy): domain Eukaryota; kingdom Metazoa; phylum Chordata; class Cladistia; order Polypteriformes; family Polypteridae; genus Erpetoichthys; species Erpetoichthys calabaricus. The sequence continues at coordinate 47,468,065 of NC_041398.2, forward strand.
AAGAACACCTGTGTGATTTTTCCAATACGTCCTGTGTCTGGACTGGCTATTTGGGGTTTGAGTGAATCACAGGATAGCTATCCCTACCTTGGTTACATTGTAGTGGACCTTGAGTACCCAGCTGAATTTATTGGTACCTGTAAAACTGTAACTGCTCTTGCACTCATTTGCCCCAGTCCTTGGACTGCGGACCAGACCCCTGTTATTGTTGGCACGAATACCAGTCATGTCTGGAGTTTAGTAAAGCAGTGCAGAGACCATGGATTTGATATCACACAAACTCTAGGAATACACGGTGCTGTTACTGACCCTGTCTCATTCACCTGTGATGAAGATGACAAAGTTGGTGTGGTGACTTGGCAAAGCCCTGGACCTCTGACTATTCACCCGGATAAGAACCAGCCAATTGTCTGTAAAGTTGATTTTAATCGTCCATTAGGGAAAGAAATACTGAAGATTGATTCATCCCCCTTAGCTCCACTTCCCGCCAGCGTGTTACTGCAGTCCATGGTCGTGCCCACCCATGAAGTGAATGTTAACAGTTTATGAATTTTGATCCCGAACCAGTCAATTAGGGAGGCGATCATATCAGTGGGAACAGTCATGGGACATATGTATCTCACTGAAAGTGTCACTGCTGTCCCTCCTGAAAAGACACCATCCACAAGTTTTGATGTCAGCTGGATTAATTTTGGAGACTCACTTGTTTCAGAGGAGTGGAAAGACAGGTTGAAGGAGAAGCTGTCCCAAAGACCCACCGTTTTCTCCCTGACTGACTGGGATGTGGGATTAGCTAGAGGGGTAGAGCATACCATTCGACTGTCTGAGCCCAGACCGTTTTGACAGCGTTCTCGCTGCCTCACTCCTGCAGACATTGATGATGTGAGAAAGCACCTCCAGGAGCTCCTGTGTGCTGGCATTATTAAAGAGTCTCGCAGCCCCTATTCTTCACCAATAGTGATTGTCAGAAAGAAAAATGGGGCTATAAGGATGTGCATTGATTATAGACTGCTGAACAGTGCCTGATCAGTATACTACACCTTGCATTGATGATGCATTGGATTCCTTGTCTGGAAGCAAGTGGTTCTCTGTCCTTGACTTGAAGAGTGGCTATTATCAAATAGCTATGGCTGAGGAAGACAAGGAGAAGACCACATTCATCTGCCCCCTGGGGTTTTTCCAGTTTGAACATATGCCCCAGGGAATAACTGGAGCCCCTGCTACTTTCCAAAGATTGATGGAAAAAACAGTTGATGACATGAACCTGCTCCAAATTCTTGTGTATCTGAATGATTTGATAGTTTTCGGAAAAACTTTGGACGAACATGAGGAGAGACTTCTCAAAGTCCTTGACCGACTTGAAGAGGCTGGTCTGAAGATCTCCTTAGATAAGTGTCAGTTTTGTCAGTCCAAGGTGAAGTATTTTGGACACATTGTGTCAGCAGATGGCGCCTCCCCTGATCCAGAAAAGATTAAGGCCGTTATCACCTGACCCCAGCCTACTGACCTGAAAGCCTTGATCATTTTTAGGGTTTTGTGGTTATTACAGGAGGTTCATAGCCAACTATGCTTCTATTGTCTGGCCACCAACTGAACTAACAAAAGGTTATGCCCCAACACAAAGGAGCCAGAAACATAACAAAGATCCTACCAAGAGCTACCTGAGAGAGTCAGAGCCCTTTGGCGACCGATGGGACCAGTCTTGTACTGATGCATTCCATAAGATCTAATCTAATCTATTGTCTGACCCATACACCTGTGCTGGCATTTGCTGATCCTGACAAGCCCTACATTCTACATGTGGATGCTAGCTTAAAGGGAATTGGAGCTGTTCTGTACCAGGAACACCCTGAGGGATTAAGACCTGTGGCATTTGCCAGTAGGAAGCTGAGCCAATCTGAAAAGAACTATCCGATACACCAGCTTGAGTTCCTGTCTCTCAAGTGGGCTGTTGTGGACAAATTCCATGATTACCTGTATGGGGCTAAATTCACAGTACATACGGACAACAATCCCTTGACCTACGTGCTGACGACAGCAAAACTAAATGCAGCTGGACACAGATGGCTTGCTGCCTTATCCACATATTATTTTGATGTACAGTACCAACCTTGTAAGCACAACATAGATGCTGACCTTCTCTCTAGAAACATTCCAGATGGTGATGACATTACAGAATGGGAGACCATACCACAGGAGGGGGTGAAGTCCATCTGTCAATGGGTCTGCATCCTCAAATCTTTAGACAGTCCACCCAGGTATGTGGATCAGTTGGGAGCATCCTCTGATTGTGTTCCTGACATTTGTGCGTTCCCAATGCGTTTGGAGCTGAAGTCACTGGAGCACATATCAAAACCAGAACTCCTACGGGCTCAGAGAGCTGATATTGTGATTGGACCTGCTATCCAAACAGTTCAGCAGCAGACCTGGCCAGAGGATACCACAAATAGTCCAGAGCTCGCTCAGTTGAAACGAGAAGCTGACAAATTGATCCTGAAGAATGGCTTACTTCATCGGAGAAGCAAACGACCTTCAGGTGAACAATTCATACAACTTGTTTTACCAAAGGAGTTTCGTGAAACTGTGCTAAAGTCATTGCATGATGATTTAGGACACCTTGGCATTGACCGAAGTGCTGACTTGTTGAGGAGTAGATTTTTCTGGCCCAGAATGTCAAAAGATGCAGAGCAGCATGTTAAGAACTGTGGACAATGTATTCTTTGCAAGTCCCCTTGTCAAAAAGCAGCTCCTTTACATCAGATCACCAGTACTGGGCCAATGGACCTTGTATGTATTGACTTTCTCTCAATAGAACCTGACTCCAGGGGCCTGGGAAATGTTTTAGTGGTCACAGATCATTTCACACGCTACGCCCAGGCTTTCCCTACAAAGAATCAGAAAGCCCATACTGTGGCAAAGATCCTAGTTGACAAGTACTTGGGGCATTATGGCCTGCCTGCTAGAATCCATTCTGATCAGGGGCGAGATTTTGAAAGTCGTGTGATCAAAGATCTCTTAAAGATGATGGGGATTCAGAAGTCACAGACTACTCCTTACCACCTGCAGGGAGATCCCCAGCCGGAAAGATTCAATAGAACTTTATTCTCCATGTTAGGGACTTTGTGTAAAGAAAAGAAAAGAAACGACAATGGAGTCAACATGCAGGCTATTTGGTCCATGCCTACAATAGTACAAGATGTGATGCCACAGGGTATTCACCCTACTTGATGTTTGGTAGAGAGGCCAGACTTCCTGTATATGTGTGTTTTGGCACATCTTCCGATGGAAAGGGAGATAGTCACTCAGTGTATGTTGCAAAGTTGAAGGAAGACTTGCAGAGGGCTTTCCAATTAGCCTCTGAGGCAACTGATAAAACTCATCAAAGAAATAAAAGGGCCAATGACAAGAGAATTAGCTTCCAGTCTCTTGAAATTAGTGACTGAGTCTTGATTAGGAACTTAGGGCTGAAAGGAAAGCACAAACTGCAGACCCGATGGAGTTCTGTTCCATACACTGTAATTTGAAAAATGCCCTACCTTCCTGTCTATAGGGTTAAACCTGAAAGGGGAAAAGGAGACATCAAAACAACTCACAGAGACCATATTCTCCCGATAGGACGACTTGTACGACTTCCAAGGACAGAGGTGGATAGTGAATCTCCTATCAGGCCATACACCAGAGCCGAGACTTATAAAAGAAGAAAGTGAACCATACCAGAGGTTCCGACAACCTCACATGAATTCCAAGATTCAGACTTATCCTCTGACTCTGAATACTGTCAACCTCGCAGACCCTATTATACAAGATCAAGGAATTTGGAGCAAAAACCAAGGAGCTCTGCTGAATCCTCGGTTGTTTTAGAAGAAATGGTTGCACTCTTGCAGTCAGATGAGGGCCATGAGGAGAATGGTTCCGAGGAAGAACCCCTAAATGAAAGAGAACAAGAGCCTAGCCAGGATTCTGCTTCTGAATGTGACAGTCTTTCCAGTAAAGAAGGGTCGGAACAAGACCAAGACATTACTGGGGCACCGGCTATAAAAGAGACCGAAAGTCCTAGTGCTTCCAGAAGGCCTAGAGAGACTGAGTCACGTCCCAAAAGAACAGTGAAACCAGTAGTTAGGTTAACATATGATGAGCCAGGAAAAGGCCGAGATCAGTCCATTACTATCATACACAGAGGTGTTGTAATTAAAATTGGGAAGGGTTAGAAGTGTGAATAAGTTTGCCACCTTTCCCATTATTATGAGTAAATATTTAAGTCTGTTGGGGACACCAGACATTTAGAAGGAGGAGCGTGTAGCCCAGGTAGAAATGTGTTTAAATCACTAATTAATGTAAAAATGTAAATGTTGTGTTGTAAACTGTTCATTTTAGTGTAATAGTTCGTTTACGTAGTTATGAAGACTTTTATTTTGATAACCGGAAGTGGTGGTAAAAACGGAAGAGCTGTAGGGGAGAAGGTGGAAGAAAAGTGAAAAAAAAAAAGAGCGTGATGCCAAGGTGGTGTAGCAGAAAGTTTGAGAGATAAATTATCAACCAGATAATTTACCAGGATACGAACTGCTAAGATAGACGAAGAAGTTCGATTAGATATTCGCAGGGTCTATCTGGTGAGGAACGACTTGTTAATTCAACGAGGGGAGTAACGGAGCGAACTACCAGAGGCAGGAGTTAACTCAGCTCAACACGCTAATGGTGGACATTTGCTTATTTGGATGACGGAGACATTTTGGATTCACTAAATAGCGGCTACCTGCGCATAGACAGAGGCAGAGAGGTCAGAAGGATTTGTTGGACTGATAACAACATTGCCAAGTAAGGTACCTTTTTCATTTTATTTTGTTGCTCCTGTTGGAGTGAAAGGACCGATAAGTTTTTGGTCGCAACGCTCCCAAGCCACGAATCAGGCCTGCAACGTTTTGTTTCAAATAGAGTGACAAGACTGAAAGTGTTTTATTTTATTCCTGATTATTTTCAGTTTATTAATTGTTTGTTGACTTATAATTAAATGGGGAGTTCATTATTGTTTTATAACCCAGTTTCCTGGTGTTTATTATAAGTTGGTGTAAAATTAACTATTGAGTTAGGAACGAATGTTAACAGGTAATTTCTTTTACCATTATTTGTTATTATCTAACCAGTGTATTGATAGAATTAATTAATAATGTTTTGTTCAATGTAACCTGAGACGTAAAATATTTAAGTAGAAATCAGACATTAGAGTAAAGAACTCAGGGCCCCTTTCTACACACAGTTGGAGTAGACGGGCTATAAGTATATTCCATTGTAGCCCCTTCTGCCTGCAGATCAGCCTCTGTTCTTTGTTTGCTAATGTGTGTCAAATATTCTGTGGTCTTCATGTCTGTTCTCAACATACCAGTAGCTCTAGTGAGTTTCTTGCCTGTGGATCTCGTATTCAAGTTTGTTTTTTTAGCTGTATTATGATTACAGAACATTACAAATCACATACTTGACACTCTCACATTCATGTACCAGGGAACAGACAACGTTAAGAAAGCTGGCAATAAAATTGTGACTTTAAAGAATCCATTGACTGTCTGTACATGTTATCACCTGTTAATCAGGGTATTCAATTATTTGACTTAATTGGATCTTTATTATTTTTGGGGATTTTAAATACCTCTTTAAGATCATCAAATATATGTTTATTATAATACATATTACTTGTGCAAAAGTTACATTTAGAGATTGAAACTTGACAGATGTTTGTAGTTCATATCTCATTTAGCCTCCATTTGACTCTCATCAGGTCCTAGTAGTGTGCTAAACACATCTGCCTGTCTTTAGTGTCTCTGAGATTGGAGGAGGCCAGGAGTCCAACTGTATAGCAGGCACGATGTGTTTCAGTATCATGACTGTTAACAATATAGAGATGGCAGATATTTCAACTGGGCATCATCCTATATGACTATCCAAGCAAACAGCATATTAATAGCATACAGAGTCTGTATACTCCAGTATGGCCCTGACATAACAACCTGTACAGCTGTAAACGAATCCACTTTACTATTTTACACACACTAGACTGAGTCTGTCAAATCTTAATCATTAAATAATTCAATCTGAACAGCTGGGAATTTATTTTGGCAATAATATTACTGGTAAGGCTTTTTTTTCTTGTTTGTCATAGGTTTATATAGGGGTGGGTGGTATGACCAAAATTTTGTATCATGGTATTTTTCTAAATTATCCCGGTTTCACGGTATTTGACGGTATTTTTTTCCCATGCATGAGTGGATGTTAACCACATTTTCCACTGCAATTACTGCAGTAGACTGGCTAAGAATAACCTATTCCACTGTCATGAGCATTGTACATTGTACAAAAAAAAAACATTTTAATGTGCACAAAAGTGTTAATACAGGTTTGAATGGCCCCATAAAGTGATGGTTTTCAAGGGGGTGGCACTAATGGAGAAGGAATCGCATTGCATGACAGATGCAGTCAAAATATAGAACCTTTTTATTGAACAAATTTTGCAAACAACTATTTTGACAACATATTTTCAACCATCCCATCATTAAACTGCATAATATTTAAACTAATAAATAATAACAATAAAATAAATAATAGTGCAACTTCCAGTAATAATAACAATAAAATAAACATAATAATAATACTATTACTTCAAAGCTTCAAGCCCAGGTACATTATACAGTATTCAAGTATTGAGAAAAAAAAAAGTGAATGTGTATTCACACATTTGAACATAATGAACAAGGCACTTATGTAAATCTTAGCCATTACAAATTCTGGGCAAGGAAAACCAGACGGTCAACAGCATCTGGTTTGAGTACTGCCCTGTGGCACGTGACAATGTTCCCACCAGTACTGTAAGCTCTTTCAGATGGAGAACTGGTAGCAGGGATACACAAATATCGTCGGGCTAGCTTGGCAACTCGGGGGAAATTTGCTTGGTGGCATTTCCACCACTCCAAAGGGTCTGCATCACTGTCAACCTCTGTGGTCTGCAGGTAGGTTCTCAGCTCCATTTTGATGCTTTCCTCATCTGACAGTCTAACACTGCTGGAGCCCATGCTGCCCATCCTCTGCTTTTTGAAAAAGCTGGAGAAAGACTTTTTTCTTTTTTCCTCAGGAGGAGGAACAGGCTCTGCTGCTGCACCAGAAGCAGTTGAGAGTGCCGACATGCCAGTGCTGGCTTCATGTTGATCCTTTAGTAATTTTATTTTTTCTTCTGCTCTGGATATAATGTGTTCCACCTTTTCGTTCTTTATGTAGGTTGTTCTGAATCGTGGGTCAAGAAGAGATGTGACATCCATGAGGTCATCCAAGGCAGGATCTGAATATTTCTCATTCAAGTAGGCCAAAATGTTTTTCTTCACATCCTCGGTCAGTTGCGTATCATTCTCTTCCTCAGCAAGAATGCTTGTGTTGAAGAGATGGAGTACGGGCTTGAGGTAGGAGACGCTGACATAGTGTTCTCTTGACAAGGCATCTGTGAAGTCCTGGAGTGGGCTCAACACCTTGTTCACAGCCTCCAGCACATCCACATCCTGCCAGCTGAGCACCAAGTGCCTTAATTTTCTTTCAGCTTTTAGAACCTGACTAATGGCTCTCTCCTGCTCAAGTACTCTTTGTATCATCTTTTGACATGTCCCCCACCTGGTAGGCGTCTCAGTCGTGAGCATGTGCTTTGGCAGACCCAGTTCATCCTGAGCAATGCCCAGGTCCCTCCTTTTCTTCCAAGAGTATGAGAAGGCAGAGACAATTTTTTTGCAGACACCAACTGCACGTTGTATGCGTTCATCTTTCACACCTGTCTCTGTTAAAACAAAAACAATTTGCTTGCTAATCCAAATGTTAATTAATTTATTGATAGTCCCAAATACTCATTTATAAACTCCTTTACAAATTTCCACAGACCCACACAAAGTAAGTTAAATGTATATCTCATATTGAGGGCTGAATATTTTTTCCAAAAAACTGTTTTCTGAAAAGCACACAAAGCAATGGTTTCACACATAAATCAACATAAAACGACTGTTACTGCCTGTCGTGCCTGCTGTCGGCGCCTGTTTGCAATTTCCAGCTGCGCAGGGGGCGGCTCGACAGCCAGCAGGAATGCACGGTGGACTCGGACTGGCTGTATTTCTGAGACAGGTGCGCAGAGGTGACCGTTGCAGTGAGACGCAATCTGGTTTGTACCTCGTGGCATCGTGTCGGTCATTCCAGGCGAACGTTGCCATGGGTGCATCAGCTACAGGAACATGTTCAGCACCACAATCAGCTGGGGTCAGATCAGCTGATCCCGGTACCTCACATTCATTTTTGATCTCCATCTATATGATCACTTGCATCAAAATCAGAGTCTCAAACGATAGCTAGCTAGACTGAGGCATTTCACAACGTGGGAGTTTCCGACAACGTATCGTAATGCATCGATCGGCCCACAGAAAAGTTTGTTTGCTGCGCCAACTTGAAAATGTATATTTTACACAATTTTATATAAATTGTCGTCTCGCTTTCAACATCATAACTTCGAAAAATCTAAGTTGAACCATCGTAAGTAGGGGACTGACTACCTGTACTGACTGATAATAGAGATAACAGAAAACTGATTATACACACTTTCATTATACAGTTCTTATTGTAGCGTCTCAGCCAGGTTGAAGCCTTTTTTTTTTTTTTTTTTTTTTTTGAAGTGACTGTTGAATCCGACTGAGGGAAGGCGGAGTACAGCGCAGAGGAATGACAGCAGGGGCATGATAGATGCGGTAAGGGGGGGGCGACACCCGGGACGGGAGAAGGGGGGAGAGTGGTGAGTTGGAGAAGGAACTGGAAGGTTGTGTGGTGGGGTTACAAAGTCGGCGTTCTTATTTCTTGACTGTTCAAATAAACTTTTGTGAGACTTTACTACTTCTGTCTGTTTTTTTTTTTTTCTCGAACCTGACGCGGAGGTTGCTACATTATTACTATGGTATGTTTTTACTACCATTACTTAAAATAGTTTATTTTAATAACTATTACATACCTATGGCTGTGTGAAGCCTGTGTCCAAAGCACTGGAGTCTTGTCCAATTGTTAATTTTGACAGCCTTCTTGATGTTGGCCCCACTGTCCATTGTGATGGCCACTTGCCTCTGCTCTGCAAGCCCCCAGGAATTGAGTGCCTCCAGCAAGCCTGCAGCAAGTAATTCACCAGTGTGGTCATTTGGAAAATAGCTTGTTTGGAGGCAATAACTTTTCAATAGCCAGTCATCATTTATAAAATGAATCGTCAGGCTCAGATATGGCTCCATAGTGCGACTTGACCACACATCTGCTGTAGTTGAATAGTCGGGGACTGTAGCCACCTCTGCTTGTAATTTCCCTCTGTGTTCTCGGTACAAGTCGGGGATCGCCGTTTGGCTAAAGTACTTGCGACTTGGGATCACATATCTGGGATCCAGTGTGTTGATCATAGCCCTGAATCCGTCTTTCTCCACAGTACTTAACGGAACCATATCTTTGGCTATATGGACTGTAATGGCGTTGGTTATCTCGATCCACCGCTTGCTTTTTTTGTCGTAAGCAGTACTTCTAGCGAATGCGTCTACAAGTGACATCTGACTCGAATGTCCCCTAGGTTTTTCAGTTTTACCCGAGGACGTGGAGGGTGCCAATCTTAGTTCCACGCATTCATGGTTCTCCAACGCATGTTTGCGGCTAAGGTGGTGCAGCAAATTGCTCGTATTGCCGCCTCCGGCGACAACTTTAGCTCGACAGCATTTACAATAAATAGTTGTTTGGTCCACATCTGACTTTTTAAAGCCAAAGTATCGCCAGACAACAGACACGGCTCCTTTCTTCGGCAAAAGTTCTTCTGTGTCATCATATGTAACTTTATCATCTGCTACAGCTTCAGTTTTACAATGTTCACCGTCCATTTTCACTGCGCAATACCTCCACTAACGCATGCGTGTTTAGCGTTGTAGCAGTGAAAAAGGACCCCCCTTAAACAGTTTCCCGCTGCGCCACATTCCGAACATTGCTTAGCCTATTTAAACCGGTGTTGCAGTATGAGAAAAATCCATATCATAACAAAAATAAACGGTTTGAACCGGTATACCGCCCAGCACTAGGTTTATACTGAAAAACTGGTTTACATCAGTGTAGTTTTCTATAGGATATATACTGCTCAAAAAATTAAAGGAACCCTTTTGAATGAGAGTATAGTATCAAGTCAGTGAAACGTCTGGGCTATTAATCTGGTCAGTTAAGTAGCAGAGGGGCTTGTTCATCAGTTTCAGCTGCTTTGGTGCACTAGAGGGACAATAATGAGACAACCCCCAAAACAGGAATGAATGGTTTAAAAGGTGGAGGCCACTGACATTTCTCCCACCTCATCTGTTTTGTCACTCGTTTAGCATTTGGCTATGGTCAGTGTCACTACTGGTAGCATGAGGCCATACCTGGACCCTACAGAGCTGGCACAGGTAGTCTAACGTCTCCAGGATGGCACATCAGTATCACGTGCCATTGTTAAAAGGTTTGCTGCGTCTCCCAGCACAGTCTCAAGGGCATGGAGGTGATTCCAGGAGACAGTTACTCTAGGAGAGCTGAACAGGACCCCTCGTAGAAGGTCCTTAACCCATTAGCAGAACCCACCAGTACCTGCTCCTTTGGGCAAGGAGGAACAGGATGAACACTGCCAGAGCCCTACAAAGTGACCTCCAGCAGGCCACTGGTGTGAATGTCTCTGACCAAACAATCATAAATAAACTTCATGAGGGTGGCCTGAGGGCCCAATTTCCTCTTGTGGGCACCATGAAGCTCAATTGGCATTTGCCATAAAGTACCAAGCAAAATGACACCTTTTATTGGCGAACTAAAAAGATTACAATATGCAAGCTTTCGAGGCAACTCAGGCCCCTTCTTCAGGTGAGATGTAATCATGAAGAAGGGGCCCGAGTTGCCTCGAAAGCTTGCATATTGCAATCTTTTTAGTTAGCCAATAAAAGGTGTCATTTTGCTTGGCTTTTCTCTACATTCATAATGGCTAACACGGTACAACACCCTAGTACTCCATAAAGTACCAGAATTGGCACGTCCACCACTGGTGCCCTGCGCTTTTCACAGATGAGAGCAGGTTCACCCTGAGCACATGTGACAGACGTGAAAGGGTCTGGAGAACGTTATGCTGCCTGTGACATCGTTCAGCATGACCAGTTTGGTGGTGGGTCGATGATGGTCTGGAGAGGTATATCCATGGAGGGATGCACAGACCACTACAGCCTAGACAACTGCACCTTGACTGCTGTTAGGTATCGGGATGAAATCCTTGGACCCATTGTCAGACCCTTTGCTAGTTCCTCCTGGTGCACGACAACGCCCGGCCTCATGTGGTAAGGAATTCTTACCATTGACTGCCCCCGCTCACTCGCCTGAACTCAATCCAATAGAACACCTCACATTATGTTTCGGTCTATCTGATGCCACCAGGTGCACCTCAGACTGTCCAGGAGCTCAGTGATGCCCTGGTCCAGATCTGGGAGGAGATCCCCCAGGACCCCATCCATTGTCTCATTAGGAACATGCCCCGACGTTGTCAGGCATGCATACAAGCATGTGGGGGCCATATAAACTACTGAGTACAATTGGGGTTACTGCAATGAAATTTTGGCAAAATGGACTCGCCTGCCTGCCTGCCCCATCATTTTTTCCGTTTGATTTTCGTGTTGTCTTTGAATTCAGCCCTCCCTCTGTTGGTTTCCTTCCTTTCCTTCCTAACACATCACCATATCAGTCCATATCAGTATAGATATCTAGCACAATTTTTTTTCCATTGAGATCTCGTGTTTTCAAAGTGTGCCTTTAATTTTTTTTTGAGCAGTTTATATATAGATTGTGATGGACAGCCGGCGGTTCAGTCCAGCCGGGACGTTCTAAAACGGGAAGAAGGAAGAAGAGCAGCCTTTTCAGGATACTGCCTCCCCCGGGACGCTAGGTGGCAGCTCCCCTGGACGGTAATGGTTCCCAGAATTTCCTCAGGGCATCCTAGGATATGGAGTCTGTTTGCTCAGCCCTGTTGGGTGCTGTGGGTGCTGCCAGGGGGAGCTCACAAAGAACCTGGGGACTCCTATTCTTACTACAACCTGGAAGTACTTCGGAGTCACGAGGACGGAAGCCCGCAGTACTTCCGGGCTACTTGAGGACTGAGGATGTGGTATTTGACCCGGAAAAAGAGAAGGAACACTTCTGGGTCAAGGACTATTTAAAGGACTGGTGCAGACCCAGCAAGCGGAGCCGGAGTTGGGAGGGTGTGTAACGGAGCTGCTGGGAGTGGAGGATTGTGTTATTGTTTATTTGTATTGATTATTAATTATAGTTGGAGAATTGTGATGGGTGTGGTGCTTTGTGCACTATATTTGAAGAAAAATATTAAAAGATTCTTCTTGGCGCTTGTACAAGTGTATCCTGGACGTCTGTGTGGTGGGTTTCACGGGGCAACAGCGACCCCTAGCGTCCACAATATAAATATAAAAACACTGACACACACTTAATGTCAAAACCTTAGAATAACAAGGTTCTAGCTGTAAGTTATGGTTTTAGAATACTGAGCTTCAAAAGTTTTGACTCTACATTTATCAGGAGTATACAATCCTTTTCCTTTAATTTTGTTCCTATATATACAAGCTGCATTTTCAGTTAAAGACAATGCAAGTTTTATTGAAAATGTGACTCCTAAATAAAGATAAGTAAGAACCTTATTGTTGTAGACTGTGTTCGTAAGTGAACAGCAAATCCTCGATCAGGATGCTCAGTTTCCAAACTGTTTTATCCTGTGGGATTACCAACGAGTCCAGCGTGCCATTTATAGATGGTGTTGATACAAGTGTAGGCTCTGCTCAAATCTATCAGTTCTAGTTGTGTTAATACACGAGTTGATTGGGCCAGCACAAATTAAAACACTCAGTATTATCACTACCAAAAACAAAATTTTAATAATTATTCAGTATAAATTGTACAACCATTTCAAGAAATCTTTACAATTAACAATAATGATGGGTCAGTTTAATTGAAAGAAAAATTCATCTTCTTTGTGCATTCTAACAAACAGACTGATCGGGAATATACTGAAGCACACCCACTTCTATACACACTGACTGCTGGCACAGTGGATTAGAGTAGGTGTAGTTTACAGGTTGTGGTGTTTGGGTGCCACGCACTGACTCTGGGAACTACAGGCTTGGTTTTGCATTACAAATCGTTGAGCTGTTTCCATTTTGAGCCATGACTCCTTTGCCTCTGCTGACACCGACAGCTGGCACAGTGGATTAGAGCAAGTTTAGTTTACAGGCTGTGTTGTTCGGGTGCCACCTACTGACTCTGGGAAGCCGCTGGGTTTGACTCTGGGGCGCAGTGCACATGCACTTCGGTGCGTCCGCCATGCATAAATTAAACTGTCGTTTAGTAATATAGATATAAATAATATGTAATGGGGATAGACATGTTTTCTTGTAATGTTCAAAAAAGTAATAAAAGTGTACAATGCAGTTATAAAAATTTAAAGCAAAAATGCAGATGGCATGAATTGGCTAAAACAGATACACAGACAATTTCAAATATACAGAACTTAATCAACAAAGTGTCCTTTATGATTTAACAATAGTTAAATCAAATATACACAACTCTATTATGCACAGTCAGTTTAACACTCAGAAATAAAAAAAGGCCAGAGACAAATAAAGCAAGTGACAGGTTTATTAGAGGAGCGGCTGAGATGGAATCCCATGTTGAAATGCCTCAGTGATGCTGTCTGTCCTCGTACAGTTGAAGCACAAGTTTGTCAAACTCTTCGCTCACTTTAAAAAAAAAAAAAAAAAAGATTTACTTTTTACCAATACTAAAAGTGTATTAATGTGTATTTTAAATATCACTTTAAACATATATTTACATTTATATGTACTGTATTTAGTTTATATTCTTGTCTGAATTCACTACAAGTAAAATGGTATTCTGTTTAACAGAAGAATGGTGCTGAAAATAAAAAGAAACGACTGTCTGCTCCCCAACACCACATGACGTCCCACTCACTGTCTGCTGGTCCATCAATGAACAGACCTTCTGCTTTTTACTCACAAACACTCTCTGTACTCGTTAGAGATTCACTGAAGCCAAATGTGCCTCTGGCATCAGCACATCCAGAATGATGGGAACTCTGTTGATCTTTTCAAAAGTGCCTACAGCTCTTGACAGCACTTCATCAGGTAGTTGTAGAAGCCATCTGTGAGCTCCTCATCTTTTACAGTATAGAGGTCATTACCCGGTGACCTTTAGGATCTTCATCATTTTTAAACCATTTGGATGACATCTTTTCAGATACAATAGCCTGTTGGACAAGCAAATACAAGCGTTTGGTGCTATAAAGTCACCATATCTCTTTGGTACAGATTACAATAACAAAGTTTTACTTGTTATCTGAACTAAGTTACCAGCACGTGATCATCTGCTCAATGGCTCTCTATGATGAACTCCAACAGTTTTTCATGTTGAGCCCTCCTGGAGGCCCTGCTGATCTCTGCATCCACAAAAACCTGAGCCCCTTGTTCTGGAGTCAGCTGCCGTTCTGCTGCCACCCAGCCACGGTGGACACACACAAATAAAACATCAGATTGTCATATGAAGTGTTTGTCTTGTGCAAGCTATCTGGTTTTGGTCAGAACACTCCTGTTTTCTCATAAAAGTGGACAATTTGGAATAGAGTTCAAACTGTGAGAATTACTCTGTGGCTCATTACAAAAACTCTCGTTCATGGTTATCTCAATAGTTTTTTAGAGTACATCAATTATTTCAGAGTATTATGAATACACCAATCTGGACACTAAATAAAGTAATATGCAAGTCACAGGCATGTCATCCTAAGATAAAAAGGGTATATAGAGTGCTCTCCACTATTATTGGTACCCCTTGTAAAAATAAGCAAGAAGGGTTAGAAAAACAATCCTTGTTTGCTGAAGTAATGTCATCTTGCACTGAAAAAATTAGAAACATCTAACTTTTAATTGAAACAATTTCATTCAAAGAAAAACATAGCCCTCATCAAGAAATAAATAATTTTAAAATTAACATTTTTATAAGGGGTGTCATTAATAGTGGAGGGCACATTAAGTGAATAGCACAATTAAAGGTATGCCACACATGAAGAAAAAATATATATATTATCAGCATCTTTAAAAGACTGACAGTAAAATCAAAGGGTCAGATAAACAGCATACTGAGAGAAAATAAGAGAAAAAGTACTGAAATCCTACACACAAATGTAAAGTTACATCAAGCTTACAGTTAAAATTCACATACCATCAACGTGTCTGTTCCACAGTCTACTGAACCAGCAGGGATGTCCTAGGAAAAGAAGGAAAGAAAAAAAAAGACACACGTGAAAGTCAAACACTACAAGTGAATTACAAGTTTAAGAAATGGTTGTTTGCAATTTACCTTATTTTTCATTAATATCCAATTTCCAGAAGATATTCTTGTAGCAAGCTGGCTGAAAGGAAAAAAAATATAAATGTCACTTGTAATTAAATTGAAAAGGCTCTGTGAACATCGTGACTGTCAGTCCGAGTCACATACAATTTTAGTGGTGCACTGCCCATTGCAGGAAAGTCTTTAACAATTTAGAAATGGCAGGCATCATCTGCACAAAACTACCATGAAATTCTATTAAAATTGCCGGTACAAAAACATCGCAGATTACGATTTAGACACATTACTCCAACATAAGGAACTAAACTGAAAAGAAAAAAAGGTAATATCGTGCACCACTATAGTCAATCTGAACTTTACCAAAAGCCTACTTCACGACAGAATAACTGATCAAGCGTTTCCAAGATGCTTGTATAAGTTTTTTTCGTTTTCTATGCACAGTCAAGGAGTTCTCGTGAAACTTGCCTTGTGGATTTTGAAGAGTTGCTGGTACCGCTGAGTGCCAGTCCACTTCAAGCACCGAATATAAATCAATTACTACAGCGAAAATGATTAGTAATACGAACGTAAAGGTTCACGGTACAAACATAACCATGCAAAACAAAGTTATTAAAAATACGAAGAAAACTGTGCAAATTTCAAACGTTTTAATTTCGAAGCACACGTACTTCCATTGTCAAAAATACGAGCAAGTAGTTTCGTTGCTTCTTCTTCTTTTGTCTAATACAGTTTCATCGCTGCAGCTTCTTTTTTTTGTCTCCTTTCGTTTGATGGAGTTTCGTCGCTTGGTACAACAGTAGGTTATTTAAGAGGAGACTCTATAAGGTGGAACCTCAAAGAGGTAGGGATCACGAACTGTGAAACGTTTGATTTAAAGAATTGTACAGGTGAGTTTTTGATTGACTTTTGGTACAAAGAATCGGCTCATTCGTGAATGACACATCACTACTGGTGACCAGGCGCATTCCCAGCCACACGCTTTCTTTTGCTTGTTTGACCAAACTGAATGGCTAATTTAGTGAATCGTTTAAAATCAGACCAAAACACAAATCTCAGCAGAGATGCTCATTGTGAAACTGGCTACATTAACAAGAGAAAACTAACCGTTAATATTATAGCAACAATAATATAATAGCAACATAAATAACAATAAAAGAAAATGAGGGGACATGTCTAACAAAGGTCTCATTTTAAACTACGTAAGGATAAATACAATATCGTGCATCTGCTCTTCTACTGTGTATTCCACGTTATGAGTCTTTTTTTGATCACAACATTGTATTACCGCTACAGTTTTTCACTGCCAAGTTTCCTATTGTATTTACTTTTTGGCAGAGGTGGGCAGAATAGCCAAAAATTGTAACTTAAGGAAGAGTAGCGTTACTTCAAAATAATATTACTCAATTAGAAGTAAAAAGTAGTCATCCAAAAAATCACTCAAGTAAGAGTAAAAAAAGTATTTGGTGAAGACTACTCAAGTACTGAGTAACTGTTTGATCATAATAAATGATTTATTTTTTAGAAATGTTGTAATAAGACAGACAAAAATATAAAATAATGTGCAAATTCTGCTATTTCTAAATAATAAAATAAAAAATGAGTAAAAACAAATAACATCTTTACAAAATAAAGATGCACAAATAACACAAAGTTCTGAATCTCAGTTTTTCACAACAAAACTTTTGAAGCCAATACCTACAGTAGGTAACATGTATGTTTAAACAGTGCAAACTACTTACAGTGACAAGATATACTGTACACTGACAGTATAATACTATATATTCACTTGCCCTCCAAATAGTACAGCTGATAAAAAATAACATTAGAACAAGGCAGCTTGTGCACGTACAAGAAGTCTCACTTTACCATGACTGTCTGTGCATGTTTGGTTAAAACGTACTTGTTCTTCACTTTAGTGAAGTGATGGTTAAGCTTCAGCAGGAGTTGGCTCTCAGGGTTCTTGCAGTGAAGCTGTGACCGTTTAGCAGTGAACAGGAGCCCCACATGACTAAAAAGTCTCTCACAGGCTGAAGACGCAGGAAGTTTGTGTGCGGTCATGTGACTGCATGGCTACGTCTGAGGTGAAATGGAGTCATGTGATTTTTGTTGCTACATCTGATTGGTGAAACAGTCATGCAGTACATCCACTGGCGGCTTCTCTCTGGCAAAAATATAGCGTATCTAATGTGTAAATGGAAAAATGTAACGAGTCGAGTGTTGCCCAATGTAGCGAAGTAAGAGTAGCGTTTCTTATTCACAAATGTACTCAAGTAAAAGTAAAAGGTATGGTGCAGTAAAACTACTCTTAGATGTATAATTTTTTTTTAAAGTTACTCAAATAAATGTAACCGAGTAAATGTAACTCGTTACTACCCACCTCTGCTTTTTGCATTTCATAACTGTTTCAGTGTTGTGTAGATGTCAAATGCTTTTCTTAAAATTAAATCTTTTTATTATTGGCCTGGGAAGGTTTACCAGGATGGGACTAAGTCATACAAATACAAGTCTCAAGAATGCATCAAGTCCTGAACTTCAAGCTTCAAGTCTTAAATTATAGGATGTAAATTCAAGCACATGTTTTCACCTTTCTCCATTATCTGCAATTAAGGAACAGTAAAAGATGATCCGCTGTGGCAACCCCTAACAGGAGAAGCCGAGAGAAGAAGAAAAATTACGGTGATGCCTGATGCACTGTATAAAACAATTCTTATATTAAGAAGTAACAGTTCATATCTAAATAATTGTTTACTTTGAAGTAATCAGCGTCTGTTGTAGCCATTTTTCCGTTTCCTTATACATGTAATGCGTCTAAAGCAGACTCTATTTAAAGAAAATAAATTTTGACAGACTGTCATTTCAGAGTATTGTAGCTGCATAATCAACTCTTGTTTTAAAATCACATTTTAAAATAATTTTGCATATTCATAATTTAACAAAATATTTCAACAAGCCACCGTCATTCTGCTCCTGCAGAAAATTAAGTGTAACAGCATTTTCTTACTTATTTTTGAATGATTTAGCCACATTATCACCCTTCCATAACTAAACACCTGAGGTCTGTTTCAGAAAGAGAGATTAAGTAATTGTGGATCTCAGAATGAATTCTGGTTTGCTATACCACAGTTTTGCACTAGCAGATTAGCCAGTGCCAAAATGAAAGATTAGACTCAGTCACACAATTAGTTGATCCAGACTAATCACTGCAACATTTACAAGCTCTTACGAGTCAAGCACTGAACAACTGATAAACCATGAACTACAGGCCTGAGAAGCAGATGGCAACAAACGTCATGTCAGCAAAACTAGAAGTGCTGATGTCAGTGCATGAAGTTTATTCAGCATATCCTGCTACAGAGGATCAATTCTGCACCACCTGCAACCAAGGAAAAGGAGATGATGTGGAGGAATATCACTGATAGAGTGAATGCATAAACTAGTTAATCAGTGAAATCTGTGTAAACTTTGTGTAGTAAATTTTTGCATTCTGCAAAAGTGACCCTGAAGCTCTTACTTTGCTTGAAATGTTACAGTGATCCCTCGCTATATCGTGCTTCGCCTTTCGCGGCTTCACTCCATCGCGGATTTTATATGTAAGCATATTTAAATATATATCGTGGATTTTTTGCTAGTTCGCGGATTTCTGCAGACAATGGGTCTTTTAATTTCTGGTACATGCTTCCTCAGTTGGTTTGCCCAGTTGATTTCATACAAGGGACGCTATTGGCAGATGGCTGAGAAGCTACCCAGCTTACTTTTCTCCCTCTCTCTCTTGCGCTGACTTTCTCTGATCCTGACGTAGGGGGATTGAGCAGGGGGGCTGTTCGCACACCTAGACAATACGGACGCTCGTCTAAAAATGCTGAAAGATTATCTTCACGTTGCTATCTTTTGTGCAGCTGCTTCCTGAAACGACATGCTGCACGGTGCTTCGCATACTTAAAAGCTCGAAGGGCACGTATTGATTTTTGATTGAAAAACAAACTCTGTCTCTCTCTATCTCTCTCTCTCTCTCTCTCTCTCTCTCTCCCTGCTCCTGACGGAGGGGGTGTGAGCTTCCACCTTCAACAGCTTTGTGCCACGGTGCTTCGCATACTTAAAAGCCAAACAGCCCTATTGATTTGTTTGCTTTTCTCTATCTATGTGACATTCTGTGCTCCTGACGCGCACTCCTTTGAAAGGGAAGATATGTTTGCATTCTTTTAATTGTGAGATGGAACTGTCATCTCTGTCTTGTCATGGAGCACAGTTTAAACTTTTGAAAAAGAGACAAATGTTTGTTTGCAGTGTTTGAATAACGTTCCTGTCTCTCTACAACCTCCTGTGTTTCTGCGCAAATCTGTGACCCAAGCATGACAATATAAAAATAACCATATAAACATATGGTTTCTACTTCGCGGATTTTCTTATTTCGCGGGTGGCTCTGGAACGCAACCCCCGCGATGGAGGAGGGATTACTGTATATGCAAACAAGGAAGTATTATATTCAATTTTTGCAACATTAACGTCCAAAATGTGTAAGACTCATGGCATTTTGTGTTCAGTATATGTTTTTCTAGCTGTTACTGTGAGAGATGATGAATGTTAACCTGTCTGCACCGAACGCTGTATTGTCCTATAATTAAACACCAAAAGAGTCCAAGGCTTAATTACTTTTATGTACAAATTTGAAGAGAATGTAATTGGAATTTACATTACTATTCATATTTGTTTTTACACATTTTTGGTCCCTTCATGTACAGTTCTAAACCTGGCCTATCCTAAATGCTTTGCCCCTTCAGTCCCTAGTTCAAACAATCCTCAACTAACCTAATCATATGCCTCCCCAAAGCATTCCATTTTTTTTTATTTCGCCTTTTACAAATGGTTGTATTTGGAATTTGTTAGTTTTCGCATACCTCATGCAGGGTCAGCCATTGTACAGCACCCCTGGAACAATTGCAGGTTAAGGGCCTTGCTCAAGGGCCTAGCAGAGTAGGATCTCTTTCAGGAGTAACGAGGATTCGAACCGGCAAACTTCCAGTGCAAATCCTTAGCCTCAGAGCCACTAGAATACATCCCCTTTGCTCCAAAAGGTGTCACAATGCCCCATAAACTTATACCCTTCTATTCTATACCAAGATTTGAGCCACTGATTTATACTTTGGAGGAGACTGTCTTGTCAGTTCTGCTCCTCAACCTGGCACCTAACTCTTTAAATTTGGATTGCAGAACTGACAGACTACCTTATGCCAGGTCTGCCAATTCTCTACTACAACACAGGACAGCGTTCATCGCTACAACACTGGTTGTTTGCTTATGGGCCTCTTGATATTTGCAGCTACTTTCTGTGACTTATGCTGAGGTTTGCCATGTGGATGCTACTTCTGAATATACTGTACGTACAAGTAACTTCTCCACGGACTTCTCTAAACTCTCAACTAGCTTTGCTCCTGTGCAGGTAAAAAGGTGTTTTTTTTTTTTTTTTTTTTAAACAGTTCTAACGTTTTAATCTCAACCCAATCAGACAGGTCACAGATGTCTAAACCTCATTCAGTGTAACAAGTATTACAGCAGGTCAGTACAGTTGCAAGTAGAAGTAAATCTGAATTAAAATAAAAGGCTTTTAAAATAATGAAACATCTCAAGGGCACAACTAACTGCCAAGAAAGACAAACAGTAAGGTATAAAAAAAGGAAAAATGATTAGTTAGTGTCAATGCTGGTCAGCAAGTGGACTAGATATTCAAAAAGATACTGCAAGACTGTGGAAAGGAAAAACAAAAGTTTTAGAAAAGTCAATAAAACTCTCAGTATGTTAAAATACTATTAGTAAGCACTAATTTGTAGCTGACTTTTGTATAATGGTTGAAATTGCAGTAAAGGTACTCAGTAACTTAGCATTTTATGTTTTTAGTATGGTTATAGGCTCATCTGGTCAATTACTGTTCCGAGTACAGTGAAATTCTTACTAAAGGAGCAGCACAGTGATGGCCCTGCTGACTTGAAACAAGGAGACGTGGGTTAGCCTCTCTATGTGGAGTTTCCACATTCTCCCTGCATCTGTGTGGGTTTCCTCCCACAGTCCAAAGGCACTTCCCATTTCTTAAACTGGCTGTAGTGTGCATGTCTGTGTGTTCACATGCAGTGAACGGTTGCCCTGTCCAGATATTGTTCCATTGATTGATAAGGTAGGCTCCAGCTACCCCCTGACCATGCCCTAGATCAGGGGTTGGCAAAGTCGTTCCTGGAGGGCCGCAGTGGCTGCAGGTTTTTGTTCCAACCCAATTGCTTAATAAGAAGCACTTATTGCTCTAGAAACACTTCTGCTTCATTTTAGTTATCTCCCTCATTAAGATTTTGAACCCTTATTGATTTAAGTCTTAAACAGCTGCATTCTCAGTTTTTAATTGCTCCTTATTAGCAATAAGATGGAAATGACAAAAGAAACCAGCAGTTATCCATTTTGCTTGTTACCCTTTACACCTGTGTGTATTTATTGTGCACTATTTGGTTTAATTAAATACTTGGAAGGAAAGAGAAGAGAAAAAAGAGAAGGATTGAGAATTACTGATCCGTTTTACACTTCAAAGTATTTGGATGATATCCTTAGAATGGAAAAAAAAATCTAGGATATGAGAATGACTTGACATAGCAGAGCTGAAGCACTAACAAGCCATGAAATGTAATTATTGGCAAGGATTGTTTTCTAATTAAGCAACTGGGTTGGAACGAAAACCCGCGGCCACTGCGGCCCTCCAGGAATGACTTTGTCCACCCCTGCCCTAGATACATGAATTAAGAAGATGGATCCTGCTAAACAACATGCAACACATTGCCACCCAGTGAGTGGAAATGTATTATAAAGCTGCAACATCAGTTTAGGAGAAAAATCTACAATACACACCACAACAAATATACCCTGGTATCGAGCATTTGACTTGTATTTGAATATTATAAACTGAATCAGATGGGATGATGCTACTGGCAATTACAATTGGGCTACTTTTGTGCTGTTTCTAAGGATATTTTAGGTTACAATTCCATCTGATATCTGGCAACCCTGAGCACTGCATTAGGCGCCTTCTTAATGCCCAAAGGAATACATTTTATGCAAAAAAACCTTTCTTGGAATAAAATGGTCCTTTTTAAGCAATGATTCCAGGAGTAATGACACAACCCAGTAAATTGCCATTAAAGAATTATTTTTTTTAAGAAGTTTAAGAATAAACTGCTACAGTGGGTGTAAGAAAAGAAAAAGGAAGAAGGAGAGGTAGCATGAAAATATGACACTAAATGGGCCCTTTGTATGGTTAGTTTTAAAAATCAAAGAGAAAATTACACATATAATGATCACAAAGAGGAGGATAACTGTAAAAAAAAAACTACCGGCATTTCACAGGGATTAACTGATTTTTCACAACAAAATGCTGTATTGAGAAATGTACCTTATAATCAGTGCAGTTGTAAGACAGCATTTTCATTTGTATGGTACATACAAATACATGAATACTAGAAATTATCTGCTACATAAATGTGAATTTCCCCTTTGGATTAATAAAGTATCCTATCTATCTATGACAGTTAAAAGTGAAATCCTGGCTACTGAGACACTGAAGGAAGTTTTTTGTTTTTTTTTGATATTGTAAAGTTTTCATACACACAGCGAACTGCAGACACAAGGAATAAGTGACAAAATAGTGAGGTGGACAGAAGAAGGACTTTAGGGACCATCAAAACTGAAATGGATATAAAGTTTGGGGTAAAATAGGTGAATACATTTGTAAAAAAAAAAAAAAAAAAAAATCATGTGAAACACATTACATTAACTGTATTTTAAGAAAATAAATAGTTAAAACAATAAATAAATGTATGTACACTTATATTTAAGCAGTGTTTGTTATTGTGCGAGACCATTTTTATGACTATTTGCTGTAAAGTCACAATGGCTCTGAGCAGTAAATTTACATAAAGTTAGTATATTGGCATAAGGAACGCATTCTTGACAGCAAACCTGCAGATTGTGCCTGAGAACTCCCACGCCTGGATTAGTAAAAACTGTTCAGACCTGTTTGGCAGCTTAAGAATAAACAACACCTGTCCCAGGCCAGCCAGGTCGGGAGCGTCATCGTCGCACACACATCCGCATTTACCCATAGTGACCCAATATACGCCGTCAATGAACATTAAATAAACGTCTTTGATATGAATCGGAAGCTGCAGAAATTGCTCACATTCCCCTAAAATACAAGCAATTAAATTCAATAATTAAAGACTCTTGTCTAGCTTCCCCGCTCAGAATAAGTTGGTATGAAAATGGGTGGATGTATAGATATATTGATTGACAATAATTTCGTCACATCCATGGTGGGCATCGCAGTTCGGAGCTGCTGTTCGGTATGCGCAGCTACTGCTGATGGATGGACGGACATTGGCGCGCTGCATCATTCATCTGGATTAAGTAAATATAATAAGAGACATTCCGTTTAATTTACACTTCTAAAAGCTTTTTCTTTTGTGATTTGCTTGTAGCACATACTACATGAAAAATAAAACCGTTCTGTGAAGCTGACACTGGTTTCTCAGCAACGCCGTTTCGAACAAAGCAGGTTAGACAGCGCGCTGATGTCAACCGTGCATACCGAGAGGGATTAATTTTTGCGCAGGCGCTCTTCGAATGGCAAGGTAACCTAAACAGGCAAGTTCCTTGTTTTTCTGTATATACTGTAATAATCTTTCTTCCAGCTGAAGTGTGTTAACCCTTCATTTTCACAAACAAGTGGAAAACAAGGTAACTACTAACGTGAAAGGTTTGCCTCACGATTTATTTGTATTTTAATACGAGCCTTTATGGTATGTGCGTGGCAAGGTTGTAAGACTGAGGGCAGCTTGCTTTTGCACTTATCAGCAAAGATGATCGCTCACATAGCGTGAAGAAAAGGCGTCAGTCGTAGAAGTACAAGCAAAAATAAAAGTTGTTCCTTAAAGTGTGTTTTATGATACATCGTTCTCGGTAAAACGATTTGTAAAATGGGAGGATGAAAGTGTTTCATCTTAGTAAGATTAAACAACCTGAAACTGAATCAAGATAGCCTTGGTAGTCCTCAGGTCATCCCAGACAATAATGCATATTCTTATGAACTATTTCATTGCGGATTCATCTTTTCCTTCTCCCTTAAATGGTCTCCCCTTTCGTGAAAAATTTTGAGCTCCTTAAAAGCTCAATATAAGTGCACTAGAGGCAATAATATTCAAAGAGCCTAGAATGTGAGAGTTTTTAATGTAATGAACAGTCGTTCATTCAACGGTCTGCACTTTATCCAATTAACTAGTTTAATGCATGTATTTAGCACTTTACCGAAGGATTCGTTTAAATTCTTACTAGCAAGAGCTTCGCGATGAATCATGCAATGTGTGGAAATAATATTCGGAGAAACAGGTCGTACGCGTGCAACAACCCCACTTTTATGACCTGTCATTGCTGCAGCTCCGTCCGTACAAATTCCAATACAGCTGGACCACTCAAGCTTGTTAGCAATGAAGAAATCATTTAGCATTGCAAATATATCTTCACCTGTCGTTCTAAGTGGCACAGGTTTGCAGAACAGAAAGTCCTCGAGCACATCATTGTCAAAGCAATATCTAACGTAGACTAGTAACTGCGCTTGGCCTGAAATATCGGTACTTTCGTCCAACTGTATGGCAAATGTACTGCTTTGTAGGCGCTCAACCAATTGTAATTGGATGTCATTGGACATGTCGCAAATTCGCCTTCTGGTGGTATCGTTTGATACTGGTATAGACAGTAATTTTCGGCTGCTTTCTTTTTCTAACATTATCTCGCATATTTCTAAAGCCGCTGGCATAATCAAACTCTCCGCAACCGTGTGTGCTTTTTTGCTCTTAGCTATTCACATTGCCATAATATACGAAGCCTTAAGAGCTTTTTCATTCACTGTTGTCGCAGTGCTAATAATTTTCTGCTGATTTGCATACACTTCTGCTCGACGTTTGAAGAAATCAACAGGTTTGTCTTTTAGTTCATTATGCTTTGTTACAAGATAGCGCTTCAGTTTAGCAGGTTTCAAACTTTCGTTCGATAACACGTTTAAACAAATGACACATTGTGGCTGATCACTGTTGTCTTTGTACGGTATAAATCCGAATTGTAAATATTCAGGATCATATTTACGTAATTTTGCCTTACGCGGTGCGGACTCTCTTTCGGCATCATGTCTCAGTTCATCGCCACTATTTCCATTACCCCCGTGCTCTTCTTCAGATATCCGCTTACGCTTCAAATACTGTATTTATCCATACGTTAGCTGGGCGTGCGAAAAACAATTTAACAAGCAAGAATTACCACTGTATAACTTAATAATTAATCATAAACTATGCACGATTACAGGCTGCGTCTATAATGACGTCATCATAGAATAGTTCGTAATAGACATATATATACTATATATAGAGTATAGAATATAAACAGTAGTGAGGGGCGAGTTGATTATTATTCGCATTATCCGATTGGATAAAATGGCGTTCAGCGAAAAAGTTATTAATTGTAAGCAATTTTCACCCTTTCTGCGAACCCCCTACGGTCATCTCGCGGACGGACCACAGTTTGAGAACCGCTGCAGTAGAGGATTACAAAGAAACAGGAACCAACTTTTTACAAAAAACCTGATTTGTGAGCAGACACATTCACTTATGATTCAGGGTTTGGATCATTAAATATGTCACAGACTCAGTTATTGTTGTTATTAATGTGAAACACTTATTGTGTACAGGCAAGTCACCCTCAACCCCAACCCCGGATTGCTTACATTTCTTCATATGGCTAAATTGCACAATACAAAGGTTAAAAAAAATGAAATACCTTGTAAAATGTTCTTATAGTGGAACATGAGAATGACTGTAGTGAACTTTAGGTTAGACTGTGCACATCACACCTATTCACCCTGTTCTAGCATGTAGCAGATAGTAGTCCTTGTATGCTACCTACACATTCAGATTACTGAAGATTTAATCCTGTTCAAATGCTCATTCTCAAAGTATTAGCCAGAAAGTTCTGAAATTAAAAGGATTCATATGTCTATTAGTGAATAGTGGTGACAGTGAAACACAGCAAAAATGTTTTTTTTGCAGTAAATATACTCTGACCCTGACTTTGGTCTCCAAATATTTTCCAGGAAATTATTTTAGCTTTATGGGAGCATTTTTCCCAGGTCTCTATATGATGCTTTGCAATATATATATATATATATATATATAATTTTTTTTTTTTTTTTTTTTACAGTATATATATATAAATTCAAGGGTGGCATAGTGGCACTGTGGTAGTGCTGCTGTTCTCCCTATGTCTGTGTGGGTTTTCTCTGGGTGCTCCGGCTTCCTGCTACAGTCCAAAGACATGCAGGTTAGGTGAACTGGCGATTCTAAACTGGCCCTAGTGTGTGGTTGGGGTGTTTGTGTGTGTTCACCCTGTGATTGACTGGTGCCCTGTCCAGGTTTGTTACTTTCTTGCGCCGTATACTAGCATGGAGAAGCTCCAGCAGACCCCCTGAGACCTTGTTCAGGATTAAGTGGGTTAAAAAATTAGTGATTTCTGTACATTCAATGTCCACCATGGATTTCTTTTATTTTGACAGCAGCACAACATACATTGTTAATGTTAAAATGTGCATGTGCATACCCTGAGAAAGGTGGTGGAATAAAAGTCTGAACAGGCCTCAACTTATTCTTGCAGATAGGTAACTGGATAATCCAGTTTCTCCACCCTCACCTCAAATATTTATGCTTAAGTTGTGGTTAAAGTTGATTGGTGGCTTTAAATTACCCCAGTGTGAATCAGTACAGATGCATGAATGTTCACCCTGCAAAAGACTGGTGCCCTACTCAGAGTTAGGACTTCTCTTGCACCAGAGACTGTGGAGATAAGTCTTCCCATGATCTTGTTTTGGGATTAGATGACTTAGAAAAAAATGATGATTCAACCATTAAAGAATAGTCACATGGAATGGAACAACTTGGAACTGAATTCAGAGATTTTTAGCTTTATTTACTAACAAGGTAAGTAATATTGTTTTAATATGCATTTTATTAGCATCCAAATATTCATATTATACAAAAGGTAAGTCAAACAGTTACTCATAGCTGCTGTTATGTATTTGATATCACATTTAGCTGCTATTATGTATTTGATATCACATTGTGCCAAAGTGATAACACTTGCTACATTAACCTCCTTGGCGTTAACCCCGAGCATGAATTCTGTTTTAGTACAGTTAACCCGATTCAGACTCTGGATAATGTTTAATGATCTGCATTGCAATGTAAAGTCTGAATGACTCTTGGGACAGTATTTTGCTGCCATCTAGTATATAAAAAACATTTTTCCACTCTAAGGTAAATCAGTAATATTAATGAGTAGGGTGGCGCCACAACCAAAACACAATGGTGTGTAAACGAGAAACTTTTTTTTTATTTTTTGATTTTATTGATTTTATTGAAATCACACAACATTCCATACAAATAAATAAATTTTTACAAACATAAGATTGAAAACAAATCAACCCCCACCCCTGAGAAAGAGAGCTAAGCCAGCAGAGTAAAACTTAAAGCTAGTAAAAATAAGTAAATAGATGAACTAATAAGTGAAAAATAATAAATTGAGAAGAAAAAGAAATGGAAAAAAGGGGAGAGAATCTGCTTCCTCAGTGCTTTAAAAGCTTATTCTAAAATGTTATTGATTAGATCCTGCCAGGTTTTGAAAAAGTTCTGCACAGATCCTTTAAGTGAGAATTTGATTTTTTCCAGGTTGAAATAATATACAATATCAGTTACCTACTGACTTAAAAGTGGTGGGGTGGGATTCTCCCAGTTGTGCAAAATAAGTCTACATGCCAATAGTGTAGTGAAGGCAATTACAGTTTGTTTGACCCTTCTCCACTTTAAGCCCATCTGGGAGTCCACCAAACACAGCTGTTAATGGGTTAGGAGGGATTGTGACACCAAGGCTGTCTGAAAGGCATTTAAAGATTTTGGTCCAGAATGATGTTAATTTGGTAAACGAGAAACTTTAAAGCTAGTTTTAAAACAAACCAAAAGTGAACCATTAGTTGAACCAGGCGATAATGAGGACAATGTGAATTGGTCATCAGACGTTGACACAAATGGTGAAAGTGATGCATATGGTACAAACAAACTACTAGCGAACTTGGTCCCGTGAAGCTTCACCATTATTCAAGTAGCTTTGTGGCAAAGAAGGCAGAATGATTACATTCAAGTTGAAGGACAAGAAAGACATTAGTCCTGTAAATGCTGTTCATTATATAGCAACTGTCAATGTTTCCGGGGAAAAATTGGAAGTCACAAAGTCTTGTACTGTGTTTGCCTACAATAACACAAGGGGTGCATCAATCACGTAATTCAGGACTGACATCCTATCATCTCGTGCAAGAAACAGAACAAATATTATAAGAAAAGTGCACAAAGAAACAGGCTTCTACTGCTCCAAATGTGACATAGTGCTGTGAGTTAGTGACTGTTTAAAAACATGTCAGACAGAGGACGGGTACTAAATCTGCATCAGTACAGCAGTGGCCACTACCCTACTCTCACGAATGTCTCTGAACACGTACAAATTGGGTTACGACCAAAAAGTTCGCCAAACTTTTGCATCTGTTCACGGCCACACACTCGGGTGACGAACAAGCCAGTTTCCCTTCTGGTTCGTACGTGCTGATGATTTCCACACGTGTTCAGTCTCTCCCTGTGCATTCCCTGTGCAGTGAGCGAGAGAGAGAGGGCCGGCTGCGTGAGGCCAAGAAGGCAGTTAAAGAATGCACCGGGCTTGTTTTTAAAGAGCCTGATTCGAGCATTGTTTTAACCTCGTTGTATTTAATGAAGACTATTTTCTATTGCATTTTAACCTCCACTTCATTAATGTTTACAGCGATCGGTTCGTAGCGTGCATTGTTGCAATGTTACTTTTCTTGGTTGTTTATTAAATTACGGATTTTTCAAATGTTCATGTTTTTCCCTGTGCTTAAAACTCATTAAAAAAAATTGTTTACAGCGAGCGGTTCGTAAGGCTATAGCGTGAATTCTTGCAATGTTACTTTTCTCTGTTCATGGTTTTCTCAGTGTTATTCAATGTTTTTACATTTAGTTTACTATTACACTCTGCATTCTATGGTATAATTAACTATTTTTTTTGCTTAAAAATCTTTAAAAAAATATATTTACGTACAGTTCGTACGGTCCGGAATGGATTAATTGTATTTACATACAATCCTATGGGGGAAATTACTTAAGGTCACAACCAAATCAGGTTACAACCAGAGTTTTGGAACGAGGTATAAGGTTCCACTTATATACATTTTACATGTAACATTTTTCCTTGTTGGGAAAAAAAAAATCAATTTTTTTGGCACATTTTTTGGGGGTAAACATTACACTAAGGAAGTTAATCATTCACTTTTAGTTACTGTATATCATTTATCATTTTAATGTTCATAATAATCAAAATACCTCAGGGTTTTTCCTACAAGACTTAAGGAACTGGGGGCATAACTGAACCACTGGAAACGAGGGTAATGGGTACATCAGGTAAGCTGATTTGTGTTTGTTATTAAATGAAATGAACTTCCATATTTCGTTATGTTTTTGTTTAAGATGGTGCCAGAGAATGGCAAAGAGCTGTATGTTGGCTAGATATTTCAGTAGGACGTTCACTGCACTCTGTACATAGGAGTAAAGAATATGTAAGGAATAAGAGGCACGCTAAGGAGAACAGACAGGGGAAAGTAAAGTAACCTCACAGAAGAACAACAGCAGGCAGCCAAGTAGGAGAAGATTACAGGAGCTTAGGGGGCCAGAAAGTGTAAAATAGCTATAGCATTTCTATAATCGAGTTTCTTTGGTTTAATTTTTTTAATTTTACCATTTAAGTTAAATCATTTAATTTTATTTAAAAGAATGTTAAGTTAGTTTTAGAAAACAAATTTTAACAATGAGACAAGTGCAATGAAAGTACTGTTGGATGTTGGACTTTTTAGATGACAGCTTGGAAGAGCCAGTCTTCTATGAGGGCTGCATCTGAAGGTGATGCTAGCTGATCCAGTACTTTGAGCTCAGCATTGCATTGCAGTCTTCTCTGAAGTTCTGCATTTGCCACCCACCAGTCCAGGTAAAATTGAGGAGATTAGAAGGCTTAACGAGTGGCTCAAATCTTGGTGCAGAATAGATATAGATTTATGGGGCATTGGGAGTCCTTTTGGAACAGACAGGACCTGTTCCGCTGCGATGGGTTATATCTGAACTGGAGGGGCACCAATGTGTTTGGGAGGCATATGGTAGGTTAGTCGAGAATTGTTTAAACTAGGGAATGGGGGTGCAGGGAGTTTAGGACAGGCTAGGTTTAGAACTGTTCATGGAGGGACAATAGTGTAAAAATAAAAATGCATAGTAATTTAAATTCTAACCCAATGTTTAAATGTAAAAGTAAAACGAGTAACACATTAAAAATAGCTTCATTAGAAATAGCTAGAAGCATCAAAAATAAAACAAATGAGTTGGAGTTGTATGTAGAGGAGCATAATTATGATATTATAGCAATAACGTAAACCTGGCTAAATAACAGTGATGTGGATAAGTATAGCATAGAAGGAGACTTATTTTTTTAGAAAGAATAGACAGAACAGAGAAGAAGGTGGGGTTGCTGTTTATGTCCTCTTTAATTGGACAATGAGCCCCATCTTAGTGAGGACATGTGGCTTCGCCTGGAAAGCATTACATTTTATTTTAGGATCGTGTTATAGACTGCCCAATGCAAACAGAAATTTCAACACACATATTATAGTCATGGGAGATTTTAACTATCCGAATATTAACTGGGACAACCTTGCAAATAGCGGAGCATAAGCGCAGGAATTTTTAGAAGTAATCAGTGACTGTTTTTTAACACAATATGTTAGAGCACCAGCATGGGGAAAAGCCTATCTAAACTTAGTTTTTTGTAATAATCAGGATAGAATTGAGTGTGGAGAAGTGATTGGACCACTGGGGTCAAGTGACCATAACATAATACAATTCTCAGTGTTTTAGAAGAGTGTGGATGCAAAGATTAAAACTGTTATGTTTAACTTTGGTGGGACACATTTTGAGCAAATGAGGTAATGTCAAAGGATAGACTGGGATAAGCTTTTAAGTGTGGAGACAGTTGAGGAGCAGAGGAACATGTGTAAAAATGTTTTACATGTAATGCAGGATGGGTACATACCTAAAGTTGAAATTAATAGGAAATTTTAAAAAATCTGCAGTGGGTTAATAAAGTGTTAAAAAGAAGCTGCAAAGGAAAAAACAGCTGTATAAGGTGTATAAGACTAATAACTCCAATGTGAATCATATGGTCTATTACAACATGAGGGCAACCATTAAGAAGTATATCAGGGAGGCTAAAAGTCAGATGGAGGGAAATGTGGCAGAGAAGGTGAAAGACAACCCAAAGGGATTCTTTCAGTATTTTTCGTAGTAAAATAACAGTCAAAGAGGAGGTGAAGTGCATCAGGAATAGTAAAGGGGAATTAAAAAATACAGACAGTGATCGCAGATGCTCTAAAAAAGCATTATTCTGAGGTCTTCACAATTAGATAACCTCCCAATGGTAAATGAGACTACTATGGAGGTACTGATTAATGTGGAAATTGTAGAGGGATAAGTACTGCTCAGATTAGAAAGGCTGAAATCAAACAAATCTCCAGGACCAGATAATAATATTTGCTCTCGAGTTCTTAAGGAGGTTGGAAAGTACATATATAAACCCTTGACACATGTTTATAGGAAGTCACTGAACACTGGGGAAATTCTGAAGTACTGGAAAATGGCAAATATTATCTTGTTATATAAAAGCAGTGACTGGGCAGGTCCACACAATTATATGCCAATAAACTTAGCATGTATCACAGAAAAATTAATGGAAGGAATTATTAAGGATAAGATTGAGCAGCACACGACAAGTATAGGAGTTGTTCTGAACAGTCATCTTGGATTCAGAAGACGGAGCTCATGTTTTACTAACATTCTAGAATTCTATGAGGAACCAACAAAAGGGTATGATCAAAGTGGAGCTTTATGGTATTATTTATCTGGGCTTTCAGAAAGCATTTGATAAGCTGCCACATAAGAGCTTGGGCATCAAACTAAAAGAAGTAGGAGTTCAGGATGATGTTTTTAGATGGGTGCAGAATTGTCTGAGACACAGAAAGCAGAGGGTGATGGTGCAAGGAACCTTACCAGAATTGGCTGATGTTAAGAATGGTGTTCCACAGGGGTCAGTGCTTGGGCCACTGTTATTTTTAACATAGATATATGATTTGGATAGTTTTCAGATGATACCCAGCTAGGTGGATTGGCAAATAATTTGAAATCTCTTAAATCATTTCAGAGGGACTTGGACAGCATACAGGCTTGGCCAGATTTGTGGCAGATGAAGTTTAATGTCAGTAAATGTGAAGTATTACAAATAGAAAGTAAAAAATTTTAGGTTTGAATACACAATGGGAGGTCTGAAAATCGAGCGTACACTTTATGAGAAGGATTTAGTAGTTGTAGTGGACTCTGCGCTATCAACTTCCAGACAGTTTTCGGAAGCCATTAAGAAGGCTAACAGAATGTTTGCTTATTTAGCACCATGTGTAGAGTACAAGTCCAAGGAGGTTATCCCTAAGCTTTATAACATTCTGGTTGGCCTAATCTGGAGTACTGCATGCAGTTTTGGTTTCCAGGCTACAAAAAGGACATAGCAGCACTAGAAATGTCCAGAGAGGAAAAACTAGGCTCTTTCTAGGTCTAAAAGGGATAATTTATGAAGAAAGATTAAAAGACCTGAGCCTTTCCAGTTAGAGCAAAAGAAGATTAAGAGGTGACATGATTGTGTTTAAAATTATGAAGGGAATTGAGAGTGTTATTTTAAGGGGACATAGTTGGAAACTTGTTCAGGGTAAATTTCACACAAACATTAGGAAAGCTACCAAGTAATGTGGTAGACAGTACGACTTTAAGAACATTCAAAACTTGACTTGATGTTTTTTTTAGTAGAATTAAGTGGATTGGATTGGCAAGCTTTGTTGGGCTGAATGGCCTGTCCTCATCTAGATTGTTGTAATGTTCTAATGTCAATATTACTACTTCTCCTAGTAATGGATGAAAGTTTTCACAAGACTAAATGAAATGGCACTTGCTTTCAGGACCCCGTCTTGTTTTTTTTGAGGTTTGTTTGCTCATCTATGAGCAAAGGAGCAGACATGAAAGTTAAGAGTTTTTGTCTAGAGCAGGCCTATTCAAACAGCAGCCCACTTGCCACATGGGGCCCAGAAGCAACCTCTGAGTGGCCTAACCTGTGGTCCTGGCCGTACACGGTGCTGCTGATGGGATGGCCATGTATTCCAAATGGTGAATTTCAATAAGAGGCTGGTTACGCTTTTGCCTGAATAATGAACAAAGGGTGGAATAAGACAGAACTGGTCATCAAAACAAAAGGCAGGCATACAAAACATTTGAAATTCATCTGCCCATCATATAGGTCCCCTGTTATGAAGATTCCTATGTCCCATGGAATTCAGTTGTCTCTTCTGATTTGGAGTGGCACACTAAGGTGTGATTGTCACCAATCTCCTTGTGTTCATGCATCTTTACATACCGTTTCTCTTTTGATTTAATGCATACTCCATTCAAAATGGCAGCCTGTCCATCAGTAAACATGTACGAGCAGTGACCTACCTGCATTTTTAGGTTGAAGGTTGTGATTGACGGTGGACAGTAAATTTTGTTAAAATGGTATAAAAATGCCACTTTTTTAGTTGTTATTTCAGTATTTTGGCATGCACACTATACATTCTGTTACGAATAAATTCTTCAATGGGAGCTCATCAACAAAGAAACATGGAAAATAATATTTAGTAAAAAAATAATAAAAGTAATAATTATAATTAATAATTCGTTACTTGACACCCAAGAACTCTGTACAAAGACATTTTAAAGATAAATCATTAAATCAAATGCCTTACTCTTAAACATTTACTCAGATAGTTTTTTTCTGGGGGTGAGAAAACAATTTCAGCAGGAAAGCCTTTGTTGTTTAACTGAGTGGTTAAAACCGTGTGAATAAAATAGTTTAAGTTCTATAAAAAAAAATCCCTTGCTTGTCATGACCAACCATTTACATTGGGAGAGGATTTGATATTTCAAAAGGGAAACATTTTAATGCTAATATTGTGGGCTTTTTAAACATTGATCTCTTTACAATGTTTAATTTCACTTCCACTGTGATGGCTTTCCTCTTCTTCGAAGCTCTACCATCTGAAAACTCTGACTTTCATTTAAAAGCCATAATAAGGGCCAAAAAGTCGCCAAACAAAGCAACACAAATGGAACATATCCTTCACGAGCAACCAAACTAGTTTGCCAGCTCCCTCACTCATACGCCGCATTACTGCGTATTCTTCTGCTACGCGCAACCAAACTAGTTCACCCATGTAGTCTGTAAGTATGACACTAGCGGCGTAAGCCGAAACACTCATGTCTCCGTTTTTTTTAAGTTTTTATGGGAGTGAGCGTTGTAAACTCAAAATGTCGTATGTCGAGACATTATAACCCAAAGACCCCCTGTATGTATATGTATATGTGTATATATATGTATATGTGTGTGTGTGTGTGTGTGTGTGTGTGTGTGTGTATATATATATATATATATATATATATATATATATATATATATATATATATATATATATATATATATATATAAAACCAATATCTGAATAGGGATACAGGCTCTGGTGACCCTGAACAGGATAACACAATGCTCTAGAGCCACTTTCGAGAACGTCCGTCTCTAATTAGGGTAATGCAGAGCTCTTCAACGACAGAAACTTAATCTTGCCAGTTTTATAGAATAAGTGCAACAACTCAATGACAAAGGAACCTAATCATCTTGTTATTCTTGAACAGAGTTTAATGTACGCTGTGATGGAGGAGATGCTTTTGTGACAAATGTCATACTTCTGCCATATAAATGAATTCACACTGGCATCCCAGTACAGTGCCTTTTTTAAGATGTGTTTTTCATTATAATTCTTGATGATGGTGTTCATTTATTGGGATTCAAGAAATGTATGGCAGAGATCATGAAATAGATTTGACCTGGGGCCAAATCTTACAGAGTGAATACTCTTTGGGCCAGACTGGGACAGACTAAGCATCGCCCCTACCATCTCACCATTGCACCAACACCTCACACCACTTTAATAGGCACATTCCCTCATTCATTCCTGGACACTCTCATCCAACACCCACCCGACCACACCTCACATGCTAAACCATTTTACAGTTTAAAAATGTATACCTATGTGTAATGGGTGTAATGGGCTATAAACCAGTGTTTTAAAGAAAAGGCAGAATTTCTGGAAAGTTCTGCTACAGGTTATTGCTGATGGCTATCTACAGGACACAAATATTTACCTGTCTTGCTAAAGAGTCACCTGCTTTGAATAGTCAGACTTCTTTGATTTAGTATCTTATCTACACACAATGTGTAGATACAGAACTGTCTGCTTCCTTGGAAAATTAACGAGTTCTGGGGACATTGGTTTCTAATCAAGTACTCAAAGTAAATGTGTTTACACTATTTGTTATACAGAGTAAATTGGTTTGCACCATTGTTTTCACTGATTACCATGTTCATCTATGCAGAAATTGAAGCATATATATATTTCTGGGAAAAGGAGAATAAAGGTAGAAGAGAACAGAGAAGTATGGTCTGAGACTTGGGACTGCTGTCTGTTTCTTTTTATGTTTTACACCATATTGCTGTGGCTACACCCTGTAGCAACAGTGGCTTGTACCTGGCCCAGGTTCCCCTAGGCCTGAGGTCGGTAACAATTGGGGGCTCGTCCGGGATCAGCACCCTGTCATGGAGACAGTCATCACTACACCTGGTAATTCCTGTTGTGGAACTTCAGGGACAACTCCTGTAATTGAGTCATCCAGAGAGCCCAGCTTCAGGTACAGAAGGGAGATGGCAACATCCGGACCACGCAAGATGCTGATCTGGGATATCCATAAGAAATTAATATTGCTGGATTACAATCAACTCAGCATTCTGGCTGCAAGTATAGGAGATGAAGGAGGAGATGAAACTGTAGAACTCTCACAACTAGGTGAACAAGAACTTTATTATTTCCTTTTTGATTATATTAAGAGTGAAAAGTTGAGAAATTTGGAGGACGAAGGCATGTCACACTTACTTCATTTCCAGGATATGATTTCACAACTCCTAACCAAAAAGAATTTCAACCCTGCTAGGAGTATGGATTGTACAGGTGTTACCACTGCAGGGCCGGATCAAGATATTCATTCGAGCCGAGCTAAACATTTTGGCCGAAACTTTGAAAATTTTAGGAGGAACTCTATGGACTTGGAGAAAGGATGTCTTCCTTACATGACTTCAGATCAAGTGGTAAGACTCACTGATATTGCTACTTTTCTGCCTCGTAGGGAGTTCAAAGTCCATGGTGGGCAAATCTATGATGGGGGCTCTGAAATGTCATACAGTAACCTTTGCAAATAAATAGATGTAGGGTTACATGAGGGATTTACTGAGTTTGAAGTTGTTAAGTCTGTACTAAAAGTAGTTAAACCTGGTATCTTCAAAAAGTTTCTTATGAGTAGAGATGATCTCACATTAGATGAGCTCAAACGATTTCTTAGGTTACACATTAGGGATAAAAGCAGCACAGAACTGTTTCAGGAACTGAGCTACACAAAGCAACAAGATAGGGAAACACCCGAACATTTTGTATATAGGATAATGGATCTTCGACAACGCGTGCTGCAGGCATCAGAGCAGCATGGAGCTGAATTCAGTTATGACAGAAAATTAGTTCAGGGCATATTTCTTCATACCCTTTATCAAGGGTTCAATGAAAAAAATAACAACATCAGACAAGACATAAAACCATTTCTTACTGACTTGAAGGTGACTGATGATATAATTGTAGAGAAGATAACTAAATCTACCAGGGAGGAAGCAGAGAAAATAAAGCGTCTTCACACTCCGAGTGAACATAGGTCAGTCTCTGTAAATTCAGTACAACAAAAGGGCAGTTCACAGGCTGATCAGACTGAACTGAGTCAAGCAAACGATAGAATGCAAGTTGACAGTGAAGCTATAAAGCAGTTAACTGCTCGAGTGTCCGAACTAGCAAAACAATTTGACAAGATTGTGAACCATAACGATAATGATAATTTGAAAGTTCTTTGTGCACATCAAGCTCATAATACTACCCTTGAGCAGCTGGCAGCTCAAGTGTCTATGCTAAAAAAAAAATTTGAAAAGATCACAAAGCATACTGGTAACAGTACTCGGACAGATGTCCGTGCACTGCCACAATTAAACACTCAGGTCTCAAGAGATAGTCCTAAAAGAAGATGTCAAGAATGTGCCCAGCAGGGAAAAGAATGGTGTACTCACTGCTTTCGCTGTGGTTTGATGGGACACAGAGCTGTTGGCTGTACTAAGAGATGGGAATCGGGAAACTGGGGAAGGTCACTGGAGAGGGGACAACCAGTGACCAACAGGAGTAACAGGTCCCCCCAGACTGAGGCGACCACAATGCAAAACACATATCTACTGCCCCCTAAAGAAAAACGTGCTGCCCAACTAATTGGGAGTCGATGCATGGTCACGTGTGTAATCAATGGAATTCAAACACAAATGCTGTTAGACACAGGAGCACAGGTTAGCATAGTGGGGAGAGAGTGGGTAAGGAAGACATTGCCTGATGTTAAGATTCAGTCACTTGAGAGTTTATTAACAGGAAGTGCACTCTGTATTACTGCAGCAAATGGCACTGAGATTCCATTTGAAGGGTGGATTGAGGTGTCACTTCAGATACTGAGCTCCAGGCATGGGCAGGTAGCCATTGATGTTCCTTTGTTAGTAAGTCAAAGTCATGTTAACTGTCCACTGTTAGGCTTCAATGTTATAGAGGAACTGATCCGAGAGAACTGTGACCAGACCGATACCACCAGTCTTAGCGCACTGCTGAGTGAGGCATTAAACCTGAAAGGTGACACAGCAGATAATATCATCTCTGCAGTAGGAGTAAAACCTGGGGAAGCAATATCACCAGGTATTACAGTAAGGATGGGGAAAAAGGGGCTGGTTATCCCAGCATGTCAAATATGTCAAGTGAGATGTAAAATTAGGGCTTTGCCTAGACGAGGCACAATGACTTTTGAGCCACTAGCAGAGAATCATTGCCCAGAGGGCATTGAACTACTCCCTGCCATTGTTGACAATCCAACTGGTACTTCAAAACTAATTACCATACCTCTCCAAAATTATACCTTACATGATATCTACCTTCCTAGTGGAACATTATTAGGCACTCTAGAAGAAATTATTGATATCTGGCCAGTCCTTCCCCCACCATCTGACCCAGTAATACTCAGCCAGCTAGTTGATGGTCAAGTCAATGTTGCACACCCAGAGTACAGTAGAGTTAATCAGGGAAGCAACAAATACAAGGTTACTGCTAGGGAGAAATGGAACCCACCAGTAGATTTGTCCCACTTAAAAGAGGAAGAACAAGAGGTAGTCATGCACATGTTATATGAAGAATCAGATGTATTTTCACGTGAAGATGGTGAAATTGGTTGCATTCCAGATTTGAAGCTAAAAATCCACTTGAAAGATGATACTCCTGTGCAGAAAAGGTACAATGCTATTCCAAAGCCCTTATACAAAGAGGTGAAAGAATACATCCAGAACCTTTTGGACAATGGTTGGATAAAGAAGTCCACTTCGGCTTACTCTTCTCCAGTTGTCTGTGTCAGGAAAAAGGACTTAAGTTTACGTCTTTGTGTGGACTTTAGAGAGCTAAACCGTAAAACCATCCCTGACAGACACCCCCTGCCACGCATTCAAGACCTACTGGATAACCTTGGGGGCTACTCATGGTTTTCAATCCTGGATCAAGGAAGTGCATATCATCAAGGTTTCATGGATGAGGATTCAAGATCTGTCACTGCTTTCAGTACCCCATGGGGGCTATATGAGTGGGTACGCATTCCTTTTGGCTTGAGCAACGCTCCTGCAGCATTTCAGAGATGCATGGAAGGGGTACTGGAACAATTGAGAGATGAATGTTGCACTCCATATTTGGATGATGTACTTTGCTTTTCCAAAACATTTCATGACCATGTGGAAGACTTGAGACGGGTACTGTGTCGAATGA
Source organism: Erpetoichthys calabaricus (assembly GCF_900747795.2). Taxonomy (NCBI): domain Eukaryota; kingdom Metazoa; phylum Chordata; class Cladistia; order Polypteriformes; family Polypteridae; genus Erpetoichthys; species Erpetoichthys calabaricus. The sequence goes on from NC_041398.2 coordinate 47,507,792, forward strand.
GAGAGCACGGAATAAAATTACGACCAGAGAAATGCGAGTTATTCAGACAACAAATCCGGTACGTAGGTCGTCTAGCGTCAGAAGAGGGGGTACAGATTGACCCTAAGGATTTGGAAGCAGTCCGACAATTAGTGGAAAAGGAACCCACAACAGTTGGAGAAGTCAGATCATTGCTGGGCTTCCTTAGTTATTACCGCTCCTTCATACAGGACTTTTCCAGGTTGGCAAAACCTTTGTTTGAACTTTTAAATGGTACTATTGGAAATACTGGAAAATCTAGCTTGTTGACTACAGTAAGAGAGAGGATAAAATTCAATGTACAGCTACCTTCAAGGACACCAGTTCAATGGACTAATGAACATCGTACAGTCATTTCTAAATTTGTGGATATACTCACCACTCCACCCATACTGGCTTTTCCAAATTTTGAATTGCCCTTTGTTTTGCACACTGATGCATCAAACGAAGGACTAGGAGCAGTACTTTACCAACAGCAGGATGGTAAACTACGTGTAATTGGCTACGGATCGAGAACACTCACCCCAGCTGAAAGAAATTACCATCTCCACTCTGGCAAGTTAGAATTTTTGGCCCTGAAGTGGGCAATCTGTGAAAAATTTAGAGACTATCTATATTATGCACCCACCTTCACTGTATATACTGACAATAACCCTCTGACATATGTTCTGAGTACAGCAAAATTGAATGCAGTGGGTCATCGCTGGGTTGGAGAATTAGCAGACTTTAACTTTGACATCAAATACCGCCCTGGGAAAGCAAATACAGATGCTGATACACTGTCCCGCTTCCCTGTGGATTTACAGGCCACTATCACTGAGTATAAGGAAACAATATCTCCAGAAGTCGTCTCAGCTGTCTGGCAGGGGGACAAAGCAGCTAAAGATAAAGAAGTGCCATGGGTGGCTGCTCTACAGTTCACCTCAATGGATAACGATGTGTTGCCAGGAAGTGCTGATACAATCACACCAAATGATATTAGGGTTGCACAGCAAGAAGATGCTACCATCAGTGAAGTGATTAACCTCAAAAGCAGAGGATGGGATCCAAATAAGAAGGACAAGGAACAAATGGGAACTGAAACAAAGAGACTGATACATGAATGGAACAAACTCACCATTGACAAGGGAGTACTGTACAGGCAAGTAGGAAAAAGAAAGCAACTTGTTTTGCCACATAAGCTGAAACCAGTTGTCCTTAAAAGCCTCCATGATGATATGGGACATATCGGATCTGACAAGGTGATTCATCTGGCCAGAGAAAGGTTTTATTGGCCTTACATGCAGCAAGAGATTGAAGATTATGTAATTCGACAATGCATCTGCATCAAGCAGAAGCACCCTAGTAACCCAGACAGAGCACCTATGGGCTCTATTTCTACAAGCGAACCTTTTGAACTGCTGTCTGTGGACTTTCTGCATCTTGAGCCAAGTAAAGGAGGTTATGAATATGTTCTAGTTCTGATGGATCACTTCAATCGCTTTGCACAAGCATATGCCACCAAAAACAAATCTGGAAAAACAGCAGCTGAGAAGATTTTCCAAGACTTTATCCCTCGTTTTGGCTACCCTGCAAAGCTGCACCATGACCAGGGGCGTGAGTTTGAAAATAACTTATTTCAGAGGCTCCAACAACTATCTGGAATAACTCACTCCCGCACCACCCCCTATCATCCACAGGGGAATCCAGTAGAACGATTCAATCGAACTCTGCTTCAGATGCTCTGAACCTTGGAAGAAGAGAAAAAGTCAAAGTGGAAAGATTACCTACCACAAATTGTGCATGCATATAATTGTACAAGACACGAATCAACTGGCTATTCACCATTTTTCCTCTTGTATGGCAGAGCTCCAAGATTACCTATCGATTTGTTGTTTAATCTTACAACTGACAATGAGGAAACAGACAGCCAGGACTTTGTGCAAAAATGGGCAACCAAGATGAAAGAAACTTACCAGATTGCTGCAGATAACAGTCGGAAAGCATCGGCCAAGGGTAAGCAGTATTATGACCGTACAGTGAGGGGCGCTATTCTTCAACCAGGTGACAGAGTCTTAGTCAGAAACCTATCTGAGAGAGGAGGCTCAGGAAAACTCTGTGACTACTGGGAAAAAGAGGTATGTCGTATTGTGGAGAGAATTAAAGACAGCCCAGTGTACAAGGTACAGCCAAAAGTTGGTAGCAGAACACCCCGGATACTACACCGCAACCTCCTGCTCCCTGTCAATGACTTACCTCTTGAAAAAGACACTAAATTGAACACAGTGAAAAGGAAAATGCAAAGACCAGCAAAAACAAATAGTGAGACACCAGACTCAGCATCTGATCACTCCGATGAGGAAGCAGAAACCTCATATGGCCCCCGTCGCTTGCCATGCTTTCCTGCACATGTCAGATCTGAGGTCATAGAATCTGAGTCACGCTCCAGGCTCAGAGCCAAGGCCCGAGAGGTCTACCCTGAACCACGAGAACCACGAGAAACTGACAGAAATCCTTTGCAAGGAACATCAAGGGAATTAGGACTGGAAATGGAGACCAGTGTTGCTGAACCCCAGGTGGGGAATATTGATGAAGCAGTGGAACCCACAAATGGTCAAGAATACCTAGCAACAGAACACCAGAGTGACAGAGAAGGGGACACTTTAAGAAGATCGACTCGCACTGTCAGACCCAGAGAAGTATTCACATACCACAGACTGGGGCAGCCATCATACCAGCCTTGGAATCCTGGTGTCCATGCAGTTATATAGAATCCTATGTATCTGTTACCAAGCCCCACAATAATGTATCCAGCATACCCAGAATTTGATTATTATGGTTGAAACAAAATAGACACTGAACTAAAGGCGAGCCTTTGGAGCAAGATGTCAGGAGACATCTCAAAAAAAAAATAGGGGAGAGTGTAATGGGTGTAATGGGCTATAAACCAGTGTTTTAAAGAAAAGGCAGAATTTCTGGAAAGTTCTGCTACAGGTTATTGCTGATGGCTATCTACAGGACACAAATATTTACCTGTCTTGCTAAAGAGTCACCTGCTTTGAATAGTCAGACTTCTTTGATTTAGTATCTTATCTACACACAATGTGTAGATACAGAACTGTCTGCTTCCTTGGAAAATTAACGAGTTCTGGGGACATTGGTTTCTAATCAAGTACTCAAAGTAAATGTGTTTACACTATTTGTTATACAGAGTAAATTGGTTTGCACCATTGTTTTCACTGATTACCATGTTCATCTATGCAGAAATTGAAGCATATATATATTTCTGGGAAAAGGAGAATAAAGGTAGAAGAGAACAGAGAAGTATGGTCTGAGACTTGGGACTGCTGTCTGTTTCTTTTTATGTTTTACACCATATTGCTGTGGCTACACCCTGTAGCAACAGTGGCTTGTACCTGGCCCAGGTTCCCCTAGGCCTGAGGTCGGTAACATATGCAAGAGATGGACACATCAAGCACATTTGGCATTGAAATTATTAATTTTTTCTCAGTGTTGTTATCATTCCAAATGCGCAGACTCAATCGTTTAATTTAATATTTTTGTGCATGAAAAATCCACTGGTTGTATCCAGTCAGGTAATTTTTACCTATTAGCCAGGCAGCAACATTCAAAATGTATGTGTCAAGTTAGTTATCAAAACAAATTAAGTAGAGAAAATGTCTTTCATCCCAAAATGCTTAGCCAGACCTGTCTGACTTGTAATGAAACAGTCGTTATCATGAAAGAGTCCAGTGTGAAGTGCTACTATCTTCCGAAGCATAGAAGAACTTTAAATGAATCATGTCTACCTCAGGAATTATCACAACCAGAAAACAGTCAGCCATTCACTGACTCTACAAGAATGAACAGCAATTGAAACCCCCCACGTTACATGGATACTGGCTAAGAACAATAAAGTCTTTAATGAGGCTGTCATAGTAAAACAGTGCGTTATCATAGCTTGAAATTAACTAATCAATAAAGTTAATGAATATATGAAAATCATATGTCTGTCGGCTGCAGCTGCTGCACGTTGTGTTCATGTTTTGGCAGAGAATATTCAAAGTGTGATAGATGGTGTCAATCTGACTGATCGTATATCCTTGAATTAATCAAAAGACAACACAGTCATGGTGCAACTGCACTTTTAAGTCAAATATTTCAATGATGTAGAATTCAGAGAGGTACAGCAGACAAGTGGGTGGTGACAAGAGGTGCCCTCCTGTTTACCCCTCCTCTAGGCGCTTACTTTATAATTAAGGCATCAAAAATGGAGAGGTGAGTTCATTATCTTATTGTGAATTGTAAGGCACAAGCTTCAAAATTGAAGTGGCAAATGTGGAGTGAATTATTTAATTAAATTTTGAATTCCCTCTCACGCTTTGTAACATGAATTAAGCACCTGCCTTTTCAAACTCACTGCACATACCTGGTTTTATCAATGTCTAATACTAATAGATCCTACATAAAAAATGTGTTAGAGGTCCCCCCCCCCCCACCATGTAACGACCATCTATATCCCTCTGCCAGGTATTGTGTGGGTATCCCCTTGGATTGGTCCAGCCAGTCAGGTCCTCAATAATGAGGATCCTGCGAGATGGATCACCTTTGCATCACATGGTCATAGTGTCGTAACTGACACTCGTCACAATTCAGTTAATGTGTCGCTGCCAAGATAAGTAAACCTCTCGACGAGGCCAACATTCCCTCTGCATGCAGACACACTGCTGATGGCTGTGCCCAAAAGGTTATTAAACACTTGGATCTTGTTTTTTATCCAAGACACTTACAAGCCCAGACACTTGGACTCCTCGCTCAGTCTCTTGAGCCTCCATTGACTCTGTGAAGAATCACAGCATCATCTGTAAAGTCAAGATCAGTGAATCTTTCCTCACCAACAGATACCCCACAGCCACCTACGACCCTACCCAACACCCAGTCTAAGCAAGCATTGAACAGAGTAGGAGCAAGAACACAATCCTGACAAACCCCAGAATTAACTGGGAAAAACACAGAGGTTCTGCCTCTACTCTGCATGGCACTAGCTGTACCAGAGTACAGGCCCACCATAATATCCAGCAACTCCATTAAATCCGTTAATTTTCTTTAATTAATTGACATTTCATTATGCTATTAATATCCACTGCTCAAACAAAGCATGATATCTAAACAAAGCGTATCTTTAACATTCATCTTCCTTAACTGCCAAGCTTTACCTTAACACATGGTTTGGAGGGCAGGTGTAATGATATTCTGTCCCCCCATTGGTCTGAAGAATGGCTGTTTGGAATTGGCTTGCATCAGAAACCTTTAAGTACCATGACGCCCTATTGGCTCTAGGGGTTGAACAGAAAATCTATAAATTTGCTTGCTTTACCCCCCTCTCTCCCTCTTACCAAACTGGAAGACCATCTCACACACCGTTAACTGAAAAGGACAACACAATGAAGAGCACAGCTCGGCAGCCATATTGAGACAGGCATGTTGCCTGTTCTGAAGAAAGCTGACCACAAATGATGCCTTCACTAGAGACATTTTAAGTAACTAACAAGTTTGTGTGCCGCCTGAAACTAGACATCAACATTTATCAGGTTGTATGGTTGCCAATATTCAAATGTACTTTGCATATTGTTATTATTTATGAATATTATCAATAATACATTATTTAAAATTGCAACTTAATTCTTGCTTGTCTTTTACTACATCTAATTGCCTGAGGTTATAGATGTAGAAGGGAAGATAGGGAGAAGTTTATATTCTACAGTCCCTTATAAACAGTGGTAAGTCTGTGAGATTTGAGGCGTTCTGACAAAGGCTACATATTAATTATACAAAAGGGGAAAGTACAGCAATATAATACTCTACCAAGACAAAACAGGGACCCAGACTAATTCTTCTTATCAGCATTGGGGGATGCCTGATTAAGTATTTAAAATAATGGTGGAGGAAGCGCTGGCACAGGCATGTTGCAGCCGCTTCTGCCTGTTAACAACACTTTTCGTTAAAACCTGCATTGAACCTTGCACATTTTGCACTTCTTTCACTTTCTCTTACTGTATGTATAGTTTATGGATGAAACTGGTTATTTTTTGTATTACATTTGAATATATTACTTTGGAATTTGCCTTGATAGAATTTGCAGCCTCTGGGACAAGTGATTTGAATTTTTTGTGGTTTACTGGAAGAAACTTTCTTTTGATTGCCCACTCTTCTTCTTTGTGAGCATTTTTCTTTGCATCACGGAGATCTAGGAACTGGGAATGTCCTGTTTTCTTAAATAAAATGAATAACCTACAAAGCTTCAAATGGCCTTGCGTCGCACTGCATCAGTGATATTCTCCATCACTATGCTCCTGTTTGCCACCTAAGATCTTATGACTCTGGCATTCTTGTTTTGCCCCAGAGTGTGGCGCTCAGTGGGTGACAGGACCTTCAGCTATAGCTCCCAGACTTTGAATGACCTCACAAAATTAATTAGATCAGCAACCTTAAAAAAACTAGGGGGCTTCGCTTGCCAACCACTGGGTTTGGTTAACCAGATATACAATTTAAAGAGATTGTTATTTTCATGGGAATTTTTACATATGCATTATTTTCACTTTTACTTTAAAATTTCAGTTAAAACAATATTTGGAATTAACTTTTCTTCAAGATCGCATTGAATTTTGATTCCGTGTTTGGACTTACATTGTGACAACACAACGTATAACTGCCCATGAGTGAATATCGTTTCTTTCTCTCTAATAAATAAACCGGCTTTTCCGAATGTTTGTCCCTGTGAATTGTTCATTATCATAGCAAAAGATATTCTAACGGGAAACTGTAAATGTTTAATGGAATATCAAGATCTCCTTTTGTGTCTAATGTTATTCACAGAAGAAGTACTACATTACCTTTCTTGTCGCCTGTTAAAATTTTACATGTTAGAATTGTTTGACCAATTTTTAATACAACTAATCTTGTTCCATTGCATAGTCCATCACTCAGACATAAATTACGCAATAACATTACAATACATCCTTCTTTCAACAGTAATTCGGCCAGTAGAAGACTGGACGGTGTTAACGGTTGTAGTTATTCTTTGCGATATTGTAAGTTGATGTTTTCATCTTCCGCACAATCACCACTAACTGCTTCAGCCTAGTCTATTGATACGCATTTAATCAATTTGCTGTGTAACCGATTGACAATTTTCATGTAAATTCGTTTGACTTTGTTTCTCGCTGACATATTTAGATGAATGGGTGATTCTAAAGTGGATCTTCGTAAGTGTGTGTATGTGTGTGTGTTCATAAGTAAGCCCTTTAATGGATTGTTGTCTGTCCAGGCTAAGTGGCGGAATACACCTGATGAACTTGGACTTGTTTGAAAATAGTTGTAAGTAGGGCGTGACTTGAAAGAATCTCATAGCAAAAGTCACCGTCTCGCGTGACTTGCTTTCAAAGGTTGTAAGTATGGCATGATTTGAAAGAACCTCATGGTAAAAGTCTCCGTCTGGAGGGACTTCCTTCCAAAAAGTCTCTTCCAAAAGTCACGTCTCATCCAAAGATGTTTTTATTATAACAGAGAGACTAATTAAAACTCATCTGTTCAGGATGGCATTTAACTTGCGCATCTTTCTTCAATTTACCTCTCTGGCCTCATGCTCAGTATAATTTGTGTGTGTGTTATATTTCAAATTAAATTATTTGTTCAGTATATTCTTCTAGTATTGAATTTACTATTTTACTCTGGTTTATTGTCTTCATATATTCTGTATTTGTCTGTTTTAGTGTTCTGTGCAGAAGATATTTGTATCCAATGTTGCATATACCCTGCAATGTGCTAGATAAATAAAATGCATTATTATTATTATTATTTAAACCACCTCAAGGGAATCATCATGTTCATGATCTCTCCACATGTGCTGTCAACCTTTTTATTCTTTACCAGTCCAACCTACTGTTAAATGCAGCTCTTTTTATGCCACTCCAACTCTTTACCGTTTCTCACCTGCATGCTTCTGAGTCAAATCAGCATTTATAAATGTTACTGAAAAGTAAACACACTGCATATGGAATATCCACCATTATTGGGATATTAAGCTCCATTTATTTATGAATCAATAGAGACGCAAAACAAAACTAAATTGACTAATTACCAGAAAAGATTCATTCAAAACTACTGATTTTATTCCTTTTAGAAGCGTTGAAATACAAAATGGTTGGTGTGAATTGCAAGAAATGGACTAATTCACACAACAAAAGTTAAGGAAGTGAAAATGTTTAAAATCCTTCCTCAAACCCTCCTCACCCCACTTGAACTTCCAGGACTGGCATGGGTCCACCCAGTTTACAGGCTGCTAATTGATAATCGCAGATGTATGGATTTGGGATGATCTTTGCTATTTTTGGAGATGATTAAAATTTTGAGTCCAAAGAAAAAAATGAATATACTGTATTTGTGACCAGACACTTAATTTTAATCAGATAAGTTCACTGAAAGATGTGAAACATGGTCAGTGTCAAGACAATTTTTTTTTAAATTATAGTCTCACTGACATGGTTAGGGTAAAGATTGTTGCAAAGTGCACAAAATAAAAATTACTTTAAATTAAAACACTTAAATATTCAAATTGGACATACCTGTACAATGCTTAACTGAATTATGAGCTTTAAATTATATTTTGATTAATGAAAATGTCCCCTATGTTAATTCAATATTCCAAGTCTCTTCATTCCAATACAGAATCAAGGGGAGATAATCCCAGCAGCCTCAGGTCCAAGACACCACCAGTGTATTACAGGGTGCACATATAAAAACTCCTACCAGGCCCATTCAGAACCACTGAGCAACATCACCTGCACATCTTTGGAAAGATAGAAGAGAAACTCAAGTTTCCAGAGCAACTTCAGAACCATGCTTATAGCCTTTTACTCCCATAATCTTTTTCAGAATGCATACATTTTAAATTGCAAGCAATTTCTAAGCATATTCTGACACATTTTAATTATTTTCATGTTTTTCTTATTTCTCTTCAGGTAGGTCTTGGAAAGAAGGAATGTCAGCCTTTCAGATTCGAAGGTATGAAAATGAGGATTATGACATTGTGAGGCAAATATTTGTCAGCGGCATCAATAGTCATTGGCCAAACAGCTTTTTTTATGTGCTTTCAAAGCCATTCATACAGCTCACCTTCATTTCTGTATCATGCCTGCTATACCTCATCTCCAAATCATTTATTTTACCATTTTTGGCCATATTTCTGATGTTGCTGTTGTTGAATAAGATCATTATTGTGTATTACAATATACGAATTAAAAGTTCTTTAAACAGTGATATGCTGGATATTAAGAAAACCTACATGGAAGCCAAGGATTCATGCTTCTGGGTGGCCGAGTACAATGGCAAAGTAGTTGGCACAGTTGCAGCTGTGCCATCAAATGAATTGATTGATGCCATAGAGCTGAAGCGTATGTATGTGAAAAAGGAACATCAATGTCAAGGAATTGGAAGAGCTCTCTGTAAAACTGTTCTAGAGTTTGCATCAGATAATGATTACCAGACTGTAATGTTAAGTACATTTGCTTTCCGGAATGATGCAAGGAAATTTTATGAGGCATGTGGATTTACAATGAGAAGGATCTATGTATATCCATCATTCATGGGGAGGATATTCAACTTGAAGAAGATTGATTATAGACGTGCTCTCTCATCACACACACCCACACAAACTAAACAAAGTACTAAAACGGTCATTAGACAGTACAATGAATCTTTGGTGCTATGATATGTTAAGTAGTGATTCAAAGAGTTATGAAGTGATGGATGCTGGCCAGATATGCAAGCAAAAATGTTTCCATCCTCTCTACAATAAACTAAATTTGCCATAGATGATTATACTTTAATATACTGGGCCAAGATTCTTTTAGCAAATGTGACGGATTCCTTAGCAGTCTTCTAAAGTGACAAGTGTAAAGTTCACCTGCAGTTACAACAACATTCTTTAATGTTTTCTAAGGTCAACCTTCAAAATGAAGAAAATTAGTCAAAAGATCAGGCATTGATGAAACAACTTCTTTTCTACTTATAAAAAGGATTCTAAATTGCATAATACCCACTTTACCCTGAGATCAGTCATGGCCTGTATCATGTGTGTATTCCTAAAACTACAATTCACAACAAACTGCAGTAAGAAGAAAAACATACAATGCACAGCAAAGAAAAAGTGCAAATGGAAAAGTGCAATGGGGAATGACCCGGCAGAGTTGATGTTCTGCCATCAAAAGAAGTGGCTGGCGCCTTATTTAAATCTGAATTGTTCAAAATGCATCATATTCATTTTTTCAAGTTTATGCTAATATTTTCCCTTGATTAGACTAAACATTCATATACATGAAAAATATAAATAATTATGACAATAATAGACAAGATACAATGATTAGCACATTACAGAAATAGAGATACGATGACTAGAAGCCGGGTTGACAGATGTGTGGTTTTCACACCAAATTGGGGTAGTTTTGAATGCGTTTTGTGGGCAAAAATTTTGATTGGTCAGTGTGTGAGATTTTGGGCTGTTATGTGTGGCTGACCAAATCTCAGAACTCTAAGGGGATAAACCAAGCCAGCCCCAGAAAGCAATATAATGACCAACATGGATACGAGTTAAACTTTTAGGTGGAAAACATCAACAGTGGCAAAACTACATCTTCAGTCCAAACACTCCCCCTAGTCGTCGAAAGCGTCATTCATTGTCCTGGACCACTAGGTGTATTTTCAGCTGTAATTCGGCTGGAAATATGGCCAGCAGTGGATAGATTATAGTTCATAACAGACTAAAGTAAAATGTAAAACAGAAGAGTTTTAAATGTGGTAAGTGCTAATATTTTAATACTGACCTGAATTTAATACCAATATGTGCTGACAATTAATAAGGCTGATAAATAAGAAAGTGACTCCTGCTTTATTGTGCCTGATTTGCCAAGGGAATAAATGGTATCTGCTTGCTCGTGGCTAATGGAAAAAGTAAATGAAAGCATGCCCTTAATTCACTGGTGCCACAGGAATGTCCCAGGAGTATAAAACAGCTGGAAATGCTCTATGGCATTTCAAGCTCACCTGAACAGGCCCCACTTTGATATTGTGCTGTTCAATGAGTTTTCTTCAGTTGTTTGTATCCAGGTGCGTAAGCCACAATAAACACAAGCTAACAGGACCCTTTATTAAGCCTCTATTTCATTATTTTAATATTTCTTTCATGGGTGTGAGGGAGAGTTGGTTGTTTTACTATGGCTTCAGTTATTAGAGTACATTCACAGCATGCGTGTATATAATTGGACACTGAGGAGCTGACACTGAGCTGCATCCTGTTGTCTCTTTTTACACCATATAGAGTCCACAGACTGCATTTCATAAAAATTTAAAGAAAAAAATAGAAAACGATTTGTTATGAAGTAGCTACTCCTAACAAGGTGCTCGGCAGTGTATACATCTATTTATATATACTAGTTGTGTCGCCCAGCTTCACCGGGGAAATTTCATAAGACAATAGGCATCAGTTACAATGTCATCGATTAACCAAATGTTTAAGAAGTTGTTTATAACCAAGTGCTTTTCTGTATGCAATAAAGGGCTAAAACTACAAGCAGGCAGTGTGTTGTATCGCTGAAGGCATTTGGACTTCAAACCTGTTATTGACACTGTGTGCCCATGTGCAGTCTTACATTTATATACATTTAGGTAATCCTGACGTTGGTTTTTGTGGTTTCCATTCATGGTCCAAAGACATGGCACTGATTGGCGTTTCTTACTCTCAGAGTCTAGATGTGTTTTAGAAATGTATACATTTTGCTTTGTTTACCACAGTATAATTAAGAAGTTTTTATGTTTTGCTCTGCTGACCACCATATAGACATATCCAAATTTCTTGTTAATTTCCCCTCTGAAGATCTCTTAAATGATTAGCAGACCTTGATTAATATGATATAAAGTGACTGACTATGTAAATGTCTAACAAGCTGTGGTTGAGAACTCATTTTTGTAAACTCGGATACGACCCAGCCACTTGCTTTATTTTTGCTTATAAATACTTGCTCAAGCATTGTTTGAAGCAGGTTTTAGCAGTGTTTCCTGTAGTCCTTGATTGCAGTCTTTTGAAATGTAAGTAATTAATATTTCTGTAAGCAATCCTTCTTACACAGAATCAAAAAAGTAGGATAAGATTACTGAGCCTGATATTTTCCTCAATTTTTGGGTGTTCATATTAGAAAGGAAATATTTAAAGTAATGTTTGTTTCAATGTTTAAGAAAAAAATGTAAAGAACAAATTGTGCTATTAAGTAAAAGCATGTGCAATTCAGATTCACCTGTACACGGATATGACAATTCAGCTGGCCTATCTGGTACTGTTCTTAACTGGATTACTTCACACTTTTCAGGTTATTTTTAGTATGAAACACAGGACTCCATCAATCTAAGTTAGACTTGGTGTCAGTTAGAGTTTGGTGTTTCTCAATATGTTTTACCATTAAGAAATGCTGATCAAAAACACAGTATTAATTTCCATTCACACTGTGATAGCATTCAGTTATATTTATTATTTAAACCAAATCCTGTCTCTTTAAACCCCTGTGAACCCAAATTGGTTTAAGTGGGCTTGAGAATCCTATATTACAGTGCCCTCTATAATGTTTGGGCCAAAGACACATTTTTCCTTAATTTACTCCTTTGCTCCACAGTTTAAAATTACAACTCAAACCATTCAGCCATTATTAAGTAAAAGGCTGAAGGGCATTTGCATACATTTCAGTCACACAATGTAGAAATGACAACACTTTTTATACATCCATCCATCCATCCATTTTCCAACCCGCTGAATCCAAAAACAGGGTCACGGGGGTCTGCTGGAGCCAATCCCAGCCAACACAGGGCACAAGGCAGGAACCAATCCCGGGCAGGGTGCCAACTCACCGCAGGACACACACAAACACACCCACACACCAAGGCCAATTTAGGATCGCCAATCCACATAACCTGCATGTCTTTGGACTGTGGGAGGAAACCGGAGCACCCGGAGGAAACCCACACAGACATGCAGGGAGGACCCGGGAAGCGAACCCAGGTCCCCAGGTCTCCCAACTGCGAGGCAGCAGCGCTACCCACTGCGCCACCGTGCCGCCCCACTTTTTATACATGATTCTCCCATTTCTGGGCACCATAATGTTTGGGACAATTGGAGTCACAAGTGTTTGTGATTACTGTAGCCATAAGGTACCTAGTCTTGCTTCTATCCTTTGGAGTATACAGTTGCCATTGTTCAACATGAAGACAAGAGTTGTGCCAATGAAAGTCAAATAAGCCATTATGGAGCTGAAAAAGAAGAATAAAACCTTAGGATTTCCTATAACGACTGTCTGAAATATCATTAGATAGATAGATACTTTATTAATCCCAAGGGGAAATTCACATACTCCAGCAGCAGCGTACTGATGCAAAAAACAATATTAAATTAAAGAATAATAAAAATGCAGGTAAAAACAGACAATAACTTTGAATAATGTTAACGTTTACGTTATCCTCTCTTACACAGAGAATCAGTATTGGCAGTCCAGTCCAATTTATCATCCAGCTGCACTCCCAGGTATTTATAGGTCTGCACCCTCTGCATTAGGAAGAAAGAATGCACTTGTGAGCTCAGTAATCGCCTAGGAACTAGTAGACCAAGCAATATCTAAATAAGTCCTAAACACATGTCCAACAATTGTGCAAAAAGGTCTTTTGGACAGACAAGACCATGTTTAATCTGTGTCCAAGTGATGACATGAAAAGAACTGCCCAAGATCCAAAGCATATCACCTCATCTGTTAATCATGCTCATGGGGGTGTTGTTCAGACTGATCTTTACTGATGATGTAACTGCTGATGGTAGTTGCATAATGAATGTTGAGGTGCAGTATATAGAAACATCTCATCTGCTTAAGTTCCAGTAAATTCCTCCAAACTCCTTGGATGGCTCCTCGTCCTACAAAAAGATGATTCCAAATGTACTGCTAAGGCAACAAAGGAGTTTTTCAAAGCTAAAAAAATGGGAAATTCTTGAATGGACAAGCCAGTCACCTATTTTAAATCCAACTAAGCATGTCTTCCATATGTTGAAGAGACAACTTAAGGGGACAAGCCTCCAAACAAGAAGAACCTGAAGATGGCTGCATTAGACACTTGGCAGAACATCACCAGAGAAGATACTCAGGAGTTGGTGATGTCTATGAAAGGGATATGCAAACAAGTACTAAATATACCTTGCTTTAATATACCTACCATTGTGATGTCTCATATATTATGGTGCCCTGAAATCGGGGGACCATGTATAAAAAGTGTTATTTCTACATGATGTGAGCAAAATGTATGCAAATCCCCTTAAACTAAAGTCTGCAATGTGCATTTTAATCACGCCTGAATTGTTTGATTTGTAATTTTAAACTCTGAGGCAGAGGAGTACATCAAAGAAAAATGTGCCTTTGTCCCAAACATGGAGAGTTCTTTATATTAGGTTAGGTCTCATCTCATCTTCGCATCTGCAGTTCCTAGCAAAGGTTGCAGTGTTATGCTGTGCTTTGTTGCTATTTCTTAAATTTGCAATTTTAATTTCTTTACTGATTGTTTTATTGTGAAACGGTTTTGTGGGGACCATATCCTAAAACATTAGATAATTCTGTTCCCACACCCAGATTCTTTCTTAGGTAGATTTCCTCCTACTCTGCTCTAGTTCTCTTATTTTTCTACTCACTTGATTTCGAAAGAGACACAAGCCACACACAACACTCCTGCAGCTAGGTCTGAGAAAATCCTACTTCACCTTGGACTGACTTCTACTGTGCTTAACTTCTTCTATCAGAGGATGTCTCCTCTTTCCTCTGTTCCCCAAGCAGCAAGGCAGAGGAACAAGAAAGCAAGAGGAGCATGCAGTACACTTTTGTCTCATTATGGTTTTTTACATTCAGAAATATGTGCTAAAAGGTGAGAGCAAATAAAAAGTAAATGAGTATGGCAATATCAATGATACAACCTGGAATATCTCAGAAGTTGTCATAGATGAAGCTGTCCGACACTCCCAAAGTGTGTGGTTTTGGGTTTACATTGCTACTCTCAACAGCAGGTATCATTATGATGGCTATGTTCTTCCTTCTCCGAATTCCTGGCTCTTCATTATCTCTTCCTGCTTTAATCTACCATTCAAAAGCTTGTCAGGGGTGAAGTGACACAACCCTAGCCTTTCTTTGGCCAATGTCATTTTGACAGACCATATAAGTACATGATCACAAGGTGTGCAGGCATGAACATAACCGATGGTTCAAGACAAGAGCTTCAGTTTTATGCATGTGGAACATCTAGAAAATGACCAGATTAACATGTAAAGTTCTAACCTTTTTATCTTGCTAAAACCGACATATTTTAAGTCTCAAGTCTCATTTTGCTAATTTAACTTTAGGCCTGCTGTCCCTACTAGCAACTCCTGTTTCTGTGGTTGGACATGCTGTTATAGAGATCAGAAGCACAAGTAAAATACAATTAAAATAGTTTAAACATACACTGTCAACATGATAAAATTGTCTAAAATCCTTCTTAACACTTTAGCAAGAAATATGATCACATTCCCCAACACTGATGTAAAACAGTGAATGAATAATAATCCATCCATCCATCAATCCCCTTTTTTCAGTTTTGCAATACTGTAACATTAAGGAGGTTTTTGAAGCTGTAGCACTTTGACTTTGTACTTTTCAAGTAAAGTTAACACTTTTATTGTTACATAGTTAGGCTTTCTGAATCAATCCCTTACTACATAAAACAGTGCAGCAAGGATGCTAACTGTAACTAAGCAAAATGATCATATAACTCCAGTTTTTAAATCACTTCACTGGCTTCAAGTTAGGTAGTGAGCAACTTTTTAAGAAAGTCTTTCTCACACATCACATTATAAATGCCTACCAATATTAGGGAACCCCTATTTATGTTAATATTTAGCCCAGGCTAAAGACTTTACCATCACACACTCTTGCTATATTACCAGTCAGATGTCTTGTCTTTACTAAGTCTTTCCCACTTCATTTCTTTTGTCTGTGTACAGTATATGTTGGCATGTCTGTTTTGGAGTGGATATGCTGTCACCATATCAGTAGTTAAGCTAGCTGTTACTACACAGACGTGTTGCACTTTGAACAGAGATCCACAAGAGCAGTGTCATCAACAGACAGGAATATTCTTACCCAATCTGCATGTACAGGCATTGATGTCTAATGAGTAAAGGAGTGGGGATAACATTCAATCATGTGGGGCACCTCTACTGAGATTGAGGGTCTAAGAGAGGTTGCCCTTTAATTTCTGTTAGTGACTTTTTGCTGTTTTATACATTAGACCTTGAATCATGGAGGACTACTGGATTAGAAGATTTGAAGACAGAGATTATGAAGAAGCACGGGAGGTTTTAATCAGTGGCCTGAATGAACATTCCTCAACATTGTTCAGATGTGCTCTCCAGCAGCCTGGGATACAGTTGGCTCTGCTCTCGGTCTTCTGCTTCTTTTTCCTGAATTCTGCCTCCTTCTTGTTGTCTTCAGTAGTACTTGCCTTAGCAGTCTTGGCAGTGAATCGCACAGCATATCAGTTTGTCAGCATCTGTTGGACTGAAGTAGCCTTAAAAGATGACCTGCTGGACATCAAAAAAAGCTACATGGAAACCAGTGATTCTTTCTTTTGGGTAGCAGATTGCAACGGGAAAGTAGTGGGGACCATTGCAGCACTGCCTTTTAAAGAGATGGTGGGAGCCTTGGAACTGAAATGCTTGTCTGTCTGAATGTGATACAGGGGCAGAGGTATTCAGGGAAACAACAACAACATTTATTTATATAGCACATTTTCATAGAAATAATGTAGCTCAAAGTGCTTTACATGATAGATAGATAGATAGATAGATAGATAGATAGATAGATAGATAGATAGATAGATAGATAGATAGATAGATAGATAGATAGATAGATAGATAGATAGATAGATAGATAGATAGATAGATAGATACTTTATTAATCCCAAGGGGAAATTCACATGATGAAGAAAGAGAAAAAAGACAAAATAAGAATTAAAATAAGAGAACACTAATTAACATAGAATAAAAGTAAAGTCCGACGGCCAAGGAGGGCTAAAGGTCCGCTGCAGAGCTGTCATTGATTTTGCCCAGGCAAATGGCTTCCAAAGCACAGTGCTGTGTACATCTGTGATCCAACATGAAGGGAAGAAGCTTTATGAGAGATTAGGCTTTAGGAAAATAAAAGAATACTTCTGGCCTTCACTCTTAGGGAAAGCATTAGGCCTGGTGTTGAGCGATTACAAATAAGATGTTTCTCTTCTTCAGAAATATAATGAAAAAGATACTTCAGTATTACCAGCTGTTTTACTACATTTAGCATTAGAAACCAAAAAACCCAGCTAGCCAAATACACTCAGGCCACACACGGACAGATTTCCTCAAACCAGATCCTTATCAGTTATCCCAGATATGGCTGTAGCATGAGGGCAGAGTTTATTTGGAATGACTGGACAGCTCTATTTTGAGCGATTTAGGTCAGAAATTGCAGCCAACCTCACCAGAATCCACCCGTTAATAATTTATACTTCAAGGCAAGATTGTGCCAGTTCTGCTCCATGCTAGCATAATACACTCGGACTTCAACTGGACAGATTTCTCTGAGCTGGATCCTAATCAGTCCGCCCAGATGTGGCTGTATTACTCAGTCTGACACTGTTTGGAATGACAGTCTGTCTCTGGCCCAGCCTGCTCCAGCCTGAAGTTGCACTCAATCATTCCCCAAAGCAACTGGCACTGACCCAGAATCCACCCACTAATATCTTATACTTGATGGCAGAATTGTGCCAGTTCTGTAGCGCTTGACTTGAACTCCTTAGCAAAGGCTGCACAGTTCTTGATCAAGTCAGTCAGGGCAGCAAGAGACCCTGCAATCAACATGCCAGAATCTGAAGCTTCATGTCGGAATCGCCCAGATTACTTCTGGTGATCAATTCCTTCACTGCATTAACATTTACATCAATCCAATCTCATATTTGCACATGATTTAGAAATTATTTGTAAAATGTATGACAAGGAGACACAGTGGCTTACTTCAATAAGCTGTGCTAATACTAGTCACAATGTACTCCATTAACCTTTATTTGACATATAGAAAAGGAAAGTGAAGAAAAGCATGTAATTCCAAAAAATATAAAAAATTAATTATACAGGTAAAATTCTGTTACAACGAACTGCCAGGGACCTAAAAAATATTTTGTTGTAATGAAAATTTCGTAGTAATGAGATTCTGTATTTGTCACTATAGTGCTTTCTTTAAGTTGCGTCCAGGCATTTGCAATCATTTCAATAGCTTCTTTTGCATTAGTTTTAATCTTCTCCTGTCTACAGGTTATGCTGATGAGAATGTTTCTCAGCATTTCCTTACAATAATACACTTTCAGGGTGCGAATGATGCCCAAATCCAATGGCTGAAGCACTGCTGTGCAATTGGGTGGGAGGAATTCACCGCGAACATTATCTAAATGTGAAAGCATGTTGTGGGCAGCACAGTTATCAATCAGAAGCCGAATCATCCTTATCTTCTTCTTTTTCATATTGTGAGGTTTCTGAACTCTTTTGGAATCCCCCCCACCCAACGGGAACGACACGCTGAAGTGCATCCCAAAACACGCAATTGCCTCGTCTGTGGAAGATTGTTTGTCCGTTGCTGGGGCAGGGCAACAGCAGGCTCACAGCGCTACAGTGAAGCTCCAGAGAAGCAAATCCTAAAAGATCGGGTCGTGCTATAAGTCCATGTCTTGCACCCCAAAACACGAGGCTGAGTCTCAGTGCTTTAGCAAAACCAGCTTTATTCAGCTTGAAACAGGAATAGCACGGTTATTTATTGTGAATTTCCCCTTGGGATTAATAAAGTATCTATCTATCTATCTATCTATCTATTGTAGGGGGATCTGCCTCTCTTCCTATACACAGACACAGCAGTCAGGCAGGGTCATGGCCAGGTTAGTGGCCAAGTAATCCTGTTCCCTGCATTTACATTGTTCCTTGCATCACCCATCGAGATATTTTTTGTTTGCTTTGGCGGCGAGCCGCAGCAGAGCTGTGAGCCTGCTATTGTCCCGGCAACAGATAAACAGTCTTCCACAGACGTGGTGATCGCACTTCAGGACGCTCTTTGGTGTGTTGTCCAGTTGGGGAGGTCCCAAGAGAGTTTAGAAACCTCACATTTTCTTGAATGAGTGCCGCATTAATAGGAATGTTTCTTGAACGAGCATCACTGAACCACATAAAAACTGCTTTTCCGACGTCTTCAAATGCAGCAGTTCGCATACATTTGCAACCTGAGATTTTTCTTCTTTTTTTGCTCAGTCTTTCAAGAAAGTTGACAGTGTTGATGGCGAAATTCCAAATTCACTGGCAACGTCTTTTCTCTTTTTGCCGGAATCGAGAGAAGTTTTTTTTTTTTCTAATATGAACTGTTATTGTTTTTTTGTGTCTGCCGTTTCTATAGGAGGGTGACAATGAGTTAAATTCCAATGGATGTTTTTCAAATGTTGACAAGCAATAAGTAAAAGGTATCACTGAAAACCACCGAAAACAAAAACAGCAAAAAAATGGTACGAGGAAAGTTTGAAGAAAGAGACAAATTTACAATTTTTGTGTTCAGGGGATCGTTGTGCACAACTGAGCTGCGACCACAGAACTAACTGCTCTGTGGATGATTCATTCAGGCATTTCAAGGGCACTTCGTTGTAATGAAAGTATCTGCTGAATGTACTTTGTAGTAATGAGATTTCTATAGGCTCGTGTCATATGGGGAAACTGTCGGGACCATAAAAATACTTTGTTGTAATGAAAATTTCGTTGTAAAGATATTCGTTGTAATGAAAATTTCATTGTAAAGATATTCCTTGTAATGGAATTTTACCTGTATATTGTATAGATTATATACATGCTGTATACAATGCTTTTTTGTCTTTTGATGGTATTTTATTTTATAGCTGTTCCAACTTCATTGTACTATGTAAATATGTCACTACAATTGATTTGACTTTATTTTACAAGCAGTATTGTCATTGAATTAAATATGAACCTCAATAAAGTCGTATTAAATGAAACACTTCAGCAAAAGCATGACAGTTGACTCCACAGTTGGTACATTAAATAATGCTTCCTGAGGCAAGTTACATTACTGTCACCCCCAACTCAGATCCCCACCCAGCCAACACCTTACTACTCATGAGATAACACATTTAATCCTCACACAGGCCTGGTTGATTGATAAACTCAGGTATACAGAAAAGCATTGTAGAAAAAGGAGCAATCAGCTCTGACCATCTTGCATTTCAACACTAGGTGCCTCTCAAATTCTGCTTAGAAGAAATCACTACTTAAAATAGACATATTCTTTTCTTCATAATGTGTGTTACTGTATTTAGCCTTTGAATTCATGAAAATGCAGATTGGTTTCAAACTTTTCAAATCACATGTCCAATACTTGTTTAGAAGGGTAGTAACCATGTTGTGAAGTATTCTCCAATTTGTAACCAGGGAGTAAAAATTTCATTTCTTCGAACCACGATTTTTAATTATGTGACATATAAAGATCAACAGATGCAGAGCAGCACATTTAAAAAAAGGCAAAGTCCACCAAAAGCTGATTAATCACTCTCATCTTCAAGGTTCAATAGTCAGATTTGATTAGTTAAATATTACTTCCGATTATTGTCCTCTCATTTCTATTTAAAATACTGGAATGTGCTGTCTCTATAATGAAGTCATTTCTTCTACAGAAGAGACTGCTTGATCCTAAACAGTGAGGCATCAAAAGGGGTTATGTCACTGAGAGGGCTCTACTTACTCTAGCCAACACTATATGGCTGGGTAGAGCTACCAACATGGCATCCGTCCTCCTCCTTCTAAATATCTCTTTTTCCCCCAATACAGTCAAATCATCAGATCCTCATTACCTCCCTCTCTGACTTTGGCATCACTTGGACTGCTATCTGGTGTTTTGAGTCCACCTCTTGGGCAGATCCTACCATGTGTTCTGGTGAGAAGAGATGCCTAGGATGAACCAGGTAAACCTGGGGGTGCCCGAAGGATCAGTGATGGCCTTCTTTTCTCTCTAGTTACTAGAACACTAAAAAGTTGGATATTTTTACAGACTGAACTACATTAAGGAAAACATACCTTCAAAGTTATAAGTAGCAGTTAAGCAAACAAAGATTAAAAGATGACATGACTGAAATTTAAATTATTGTAGCACCCAAGGTCAGAAACTGAGATGGACACATTCCTAAGGTGGATGAGCACTGGCAGATGACACAATGACACATTTTGATTTGTTTTCTCTTCTCATAATCTTGTGGTAGCATTTGGTGTCTCCACCAGATTGATCAAGTTCCCCAGCCCTGGAGGCAATGTGTTGTCTCGAACGATTGACTTGGTGTTAGACCTTTGCTATATTGCTTTGTGCCTCATACTCCACTGCAGAGTGCCAGTAATCATTGTGTTGGAAGCCAGCAGTTCTAGGACAATTGTAATCTAGGAGGGGGTATTTGTTTCTCTTTTATTACCATTTTAGCTGCTTTAACACTAGAATTCCCAAAGCCTGTGAAAAAAAAATTAATTCTCCCTGAAAAGCTTACTTTCCCCAACCACACACAAGGAAAATCATCTCTTTATCAGCGCATCAACTGCCTGCAAATAACTGCCTTTGTTTTGCAAGTGTGTTAACAGCATTGCTGAACCTCCACCCACGTGTGACGATGTGGGTTCAGCTCCATGCTCCTCTTCTATTAGGGAGCCCTTGAACCCATCACCGTCGGTAATGTCACCGATGAGCTAGTCAGTGAGGCAATAAACAATTGAGCAAGAGGATGGTTAAAAAGTGCAAAGTGCTTTTATTAAAATAAAATCAAAGTGCAAACAAAGTGCTGTGCAGTTCCTTCAATAAATAAATACTCCATAAAATGAAAAGTGGAGGTTAAAATCAATAAACTCTTCTAAAAACCACGAGGTAAAACAGTACAGGAAGTAATGTTAAAATCAAAAAGCCCGGTGTCTTCTGTTCTCTGACAACTCCCCTGCTATACCCGTATGAGCGCTCTACAGGAGAATCGCCCTCCTTGCAGTTGACCTTCTCTCTGCCTGCTTCCGCTATTTGGATTGCCTCACCGATCCCTGGCTCCGGTAGGCTCTTCCAGCCAGCGACTTGGGTTCCACAGCAACCAGGGGGCTCATGCGGTGGAATACTCGCCCCAAGTCCAACTCCCGCTGCCTTCCGCGGAGAGTCATCCATCTTCTGGTCACTCCCGCCCTGCAGAAACAACTCTGCGGGAGCGACCACTGCTGCTACACTTCGGGTGTCGGCCATACACCCAAGCTACCAGTACAGCTGCCTGTGAACCTGCACTCACTCGTTCTCCCGCACCGACTTTCTCCTTCTCCTGCTGCTGCTGCCGCCGCCGCCTCCTCCTCCTCCTCCTCCTCCTGCAACCTCCGTTTGTTTTTCCTCTTCTACTTTTTCTCTCTCCCCCTCTTAACCCGCTCGCGCTTCTCTATATATGCGGAGAGGACATAGCAGCTGCAGCCCATTAGCCACAGGAACTAGTGATGGGAACTCCGGCTCTTTTCAAAGCTTCGGCTCTTTTGGAACGGCTCCCTTTAAAGAGCCGGCTCTTACGGCTCCCGAATGGCTCTTCGTTTAGTATCACTTGGATGCTTATATTTAAGCCTAATTAAGCAATTATGAATGGTTTGTGTATAAGCAATTTCTTATTCATTGTTTTCAGACATTACGTATTTTTATGCATTTTTTCCACAGCAAACAAATTAAATAAAGGCCAAACTCAACAACAACACAACACTATGACTCTTTGAATAAAAGTTTTTAGGCCAGGTTGGCATTCAGAAATGCCAGATGCCTCTGCTTAGATGGGCTGATGCGATTTCTCCTCTCCATGATTATTTGTCCTGTTTTTGAGAAGACCCTTTCTGAGGGGACAGATGTAGCGACAATGCAAAGTCTTCCTACCATTACCTTAACCAGGCGTGGGTAGACTGCAGCCTTGGCCTCCCACCAGCTCACTGGGTCTTCAGCTCTTTGGATGAGGGGCTCCTCAAGATAGGACCTCAACTCCAGCATAGCATCAGCTGTGGGATTTCTCCTTGCAGTGTCTCCTGTTGCTCTTTCGTCAAAGAGCCTCCACACAGCAGAAGTTTGTGGTTCCTGTGAACACGCCCCTGCTCCAATTTCTTCCTCTTGGCCCTCTGATGGAGGAGCAGACAGGCTGCTGGGGTTGCATCTTGCTGCTGCTGCACTTATTCTTTGAAATGCCTCATCCACAGCTCTGTTGTCATTAAATGCTACCTTTTTTTCCAGAGCAGTGGTTTCTGAAAGCACAGTGTTGTACTCCATCCTCAGATATATAGTTATGGACTAATTGTTTGGGACAAAGTTTTTCTGCTAGGGAGAACATACATGGGGTTTAAGGCCTGTACAAAAGTTGTAAATCTTCTGTCCTCCACAATGGAAAATGGTTGAAAGTCGCTAGCTATCATTTTGGCCAGCTCCTCAAAGACACTTATTTGTTTGTTTGGCGTCATTTGTTTTGGAATAAATGTGCTTATTTTGGTTTGAACTGAAGACCGTGTTATACCTGCAGTTTTCGGTAAAACAGTGGATGCTGCAGCAGAAGTACTTGGCTCTTTTCCAGGGTCAGTGGATGGCAGGAGAGAGGGCACGCTCTCCTCCAGTTGCACGGATAGGTGGGTGGTTCTTATATGTCTGTGCAGGTTTGTTGTTGACCCTGCTCTAACGGATATTTTCATATTACAAATTCTGCACTTAGCTTTGCAGTCTCCAATATCACTGAAATGCAGCCAGATGCTGCTTCTTTTTCGGCTTTCACTCATTTCTTCACTCTTCTTTTTTTCTTCACGATGCGCTTGCATTTAAATCTGGCTCCTCGTCTGTCGCAGTCGCTCTGTGTACCTGGCCTGTACCAACACTCGCTGTTTTCGAAGCGTGTGCCCCCCTTCCTTCTTTCACATAATGGTACGATCCTAGTCCGATGTGTTGTTCGTGAACGAGCCGGCATTATGAGCCAATGTTCTGTGTGCCCATATAAGTAAAGTCCCGCCCCTACCGAATGGATTTTCAGCAGAGCTGAGCAGGAGCCGCCGAAGCTTCGGCTCTGCTCGACGGGCATCGGCTCCTCTCGTTCGCTTCAAAGCATCGGCTCTTAGAGCCGGCTCGTTCGCGAACGACACATCACTAACAGGAACAATCATGCATATGGTAAGTTTCCCACCTGTGCACTTAGGTGAAAACCGCCCACACCGCAGATCGCCCTGCGGCTTGCTACAGCCACCACGCCCCCTCGCTAAGCCGTGAGCGTGGCTATTATTTATTTAAATAACGAACTGGCCTTTGATGCAAGAGCTGTGGAGCCATAACACCATACCACCCATACCGCATTGTGCCAGCCATTTGCCTCTCCTGACACTTACACTCTCATTTACAACTCAAGTCTGCGTAGAAGATTTTAGATGGCAAAGACTTGTAAGAAGACTGAAGTGAAACACATTTAATGTGTGTTCCATGTCTACAACGATCCGTGAAACAAGAACTGTTAGGTTTTGTAGACGTTTTGTAGACATAAAGCAAATGAGTTTATTATATCAAATACAACCGTTTTACCTTCAACACAGAAGCGTAACAGACAACTTCTTATCGCTGTTGCTGGCTAATAGACTGATACAATATTCACAAAACACTTTAATGCATAAAATAAAATATGCATTTGATCAGTCTAACCGTTTATGTAAATTTATGATAGACCTACTTGTAACAGTTAAGCCCTAAAAAGAAATTTCAGAGCCCTTACATTTGCCTTAACATGAACGAATAGCAATCGTCAAATCGGGGTAGGGGGCGTGAACGGGTTTTGTGAACGATGCCGCAGTCTATTAGCCAGTGACAGCGCTGCGAAGAAGTTGTCCGTTACGCTTCTGCCCTTGTCCAGAAATGGCTCCATAAGCCTCATAACTATATTCTAGGAAAGTCCTCCCCTGTGAAACAACTGGTAGCCACCGAAGGGTTTATGTGCAAAGTGCTCTGTGGCGTTTCAATAGAATGCAAAGACACTCGAAAAGTCCACGTTCTTATTTACGCAAGGAAACTTCTTCACATCGCTGTCACTGGCTAATACTGGTGCAAAATTCACGAAACACATCCACGCACCCTCCCATCTGCCGCGGTTATTATTTCGTTTTTACTTGAGTGATACATTTATATGGTATATATTGAGATCATGTCACGTTCTAACCCTACTTCACAGTAATATGTCATTTGAACAATTTTATTCTAGGATAAAAGCACACTTGCGTCCTTACTGTGACTGTGAAGTCTAAATAGCGTCCCCAAATAACAACATTTGCATGCAGGTGTGTGTGTGTTTCACTTTCAAGCAGTCATACTGGATATAATAAATACATGTCTTGCAACATAACAGACCTACTGAAAAGTTAATGCTAAACAATGTATGGCTGTGTGACGGCTGACTTCACAGAAGTGCGATTGTCAAATAAAGTAAAAACTCAAATTCAAGGGGTTATATGTGATATATAAAACACATTCATTTGGTTTGTGTCTACAAGACCTAACATTTCTTGCTTTTCATACATTTACACAGATCGTTGTAGACATGGAAGACACATGAAATGTATGCATTTCAAATAACGATACATCATTACTTACTGTATATATGTCCTTACAACTCTTTGCCATATAAAATCTTCAACGCAGACTCAAGCTGTAAGTGAGAGGATTCGAGCAGGAGGTGCCAAGCAGAGTTTAAGTGTCAGGAGGGACAAACGGCTGGCTAAATGGGGGACAGGCGAGTGCAGGTTCAGCGCTTCTAAATGATACATTTGCAAAAACAAAGGCAGTTATGAGCGGGCAGCTGCTGCACTGATAACACCATACGTGTTTCCTCACAGGTGTCAGGAAAAATGGGGTGATCAAGGGAAATCATTTTTGGTGGGGATTTTAGTGTTAAAATGTCTCTCTCGAATTACCTCTTGTTTTTTCAGTCACAGTTCCTACACGCACCAGCCAGATGATATGGCTCTGCTTCTGTTACCTTCCTGTGGCTTCCACCCCTCCTGAGTTAAAATTTCACCAAAGCACTGGAAGGCGATATTCATTACAGGACCAGTGAGTAAGCTGAAAGGATCGATCTCACATCTTTGTTTTGAGTGGCGGAATACCAGCTACCTTTTGCACCCTAGTGTGCCATTTGTTTTCCCTTCTTTCACAATTATTATTTAATGGGGTTTACTGGTACCCCAAGCCTTCTTTTCAATAGGGAGAGATACAATGTGCTGTGCTGGAATATGTTGGTGTAAAGAACAGATTTAATGGTTTAAACCTGGAAGCAAGAGTACCAGAAGAATTTTGGACAAAAGTCAGCGACAACAAAAAATATCCAGAACAAAAAGATCAAGAAATTCAAAATGTCTGTCTGCAGCGGCCATAGATGTTGTTGAGAAATGGGACCCAAAAGCCAATGGAGATCATAATACACGTGCCCACCTGAACACAACAATCCACAAAACAAGTTAAGGAGACATATCTAAAAATGACAATGTCAAAAAATTTGATGCTACCAGAGATATTTAACAAGCTCAGTGGTGTCAAAGAAATATGTTGTGCAAAAATGAATATAGTAAAAGACAAAGAACAAAATGACCTTACAGAATAGAATAAATCAAGATGGGGTGGCAGGAATATACAGAACAACTGTACAGGAAGAACTCAAGTGGCAAAGATAACTGCAATGACACCTTGATTCATCTACAGCCTGACATTCCAGAAAGTGAAGTTAAATGGGCTCTAAACATTGCTAATAAGACTGAAGAGTCCCAGCTAAACGGTTTAAAAACCTTTGGGATGATTTTATAAAAGTTTTACTTGCAATCGTTAAAAACCTTTGGGATGATTTTATAAAAGTTTTACTTGCAATCTACCAGTAGATTGGGAGATACAATAATGGCCATTATATTGGAAAAGATCAATTCAATGGTCAGCTATAAAAATAAAAACTGGAGACTGCTTTAACTGGTATTTATTTGTAATGTAAAGGTCTGGATCAGCATTAATGCTATTAAAGACCTCCTTCTCTTAAACTATAATATTGTGGCTTATTTTCTTCCACAGTTTTTGCAACAAGGGTGGGAGCAGACTGTTCTGATCATTTTTTCCCCCACAGTATAGGATCCAGGACTGCATTGTGAGACGGAATGGCTTGCGTTCATAAGGTAGGTATGCCTTTTCAAATATGCGTGTTCTCACATGCATGGCTCCGGTCTGTCCATAGGCCATTATAAGAGAGCTCTGAAACCAAACTGGCAGGAGGCCTAGTAATTTTTTTTTCACATATGTATTTGGCCCAGCGGTTCTCCTGAACATATACTGGTATTAAGGAAATCAAGGAGGAGCCTTGATAAATTTAGGAGCGGTTCTCCTAGCTAAACTAATATTAATTTAGTGGCAATGGGCCAAAAACAAAGTATATGGGAACAGGAGCATAAACAGTCGGTGCAGCTCCCTGTTACAAATTCTGTGGTGGTTCCACAGGCAAAATCCCTTTACCTTCAAATCCCGAAAGTTCCTGCAATCCATCCATCCATCCATTTTCCAACCCGCTGAATCCGAACACAGGGTCACGGGGGTCCGCTGGAGCCAATCCCAGCCAACACAGGGCACAAGGCAGGGAACCAATCCCGGGCAGGGTGCCAACCCACCGCAGGACACACACAAACACACCCACACACCAAGCACACACTAGGGCCAATATAGTATCACCAATCCACCTAACCTGCATGTCTTTGGACTGTGGGAGGAAACCGGAGCGCCCGGAGGAAACCCACGCAGACACGGGGAGAACATGCAAACTCCACGCAGGGTGGACCCGGGAAGCAAACCCGGGTCTCCTAACTGCGAGGCAGCAGCGCTACCACTGCGCCACCGAAGTTCCTGCAATCCCAACATTAAATTGCAATTCAAAAGGTAACCAGGAGGATGATGAATGGGCACATTGTCTACTTCCTCCTACTTAATCAAAATCGGTAGGCTGCTGCTGCCATCCCTATCCTAGCACATCCTTCCATTGCTTGCTGTAACAGGAGATTGATTGACTAGACACTTAAACAGATCTAAATTCACTGAGAAGTGGGAGAAGAGCCCAAGCGAGAGACAAAGGTATGTCTGAAGAGAATGACAGGTGTAAAAAAAGTTTAAATTATGTTGCTTACGTCAAAAGAATGTTCAGTGTGTCTAAGAGTGAGATATTGTACTTAAATGAGGACGTATGAATGGGACTTTGTCTGAAATATACTGGTATAAAACCAAATGTTTAAGTATTTGTTGACAATATATTGTGCACACAAAATTAGAAATGTGAGATAAATTTCCAGGGCTTATAGTTAATTTGGGTTAAAATGAGTTTTGAATAGGTGCAATATTTAGTAAAATAAAAAACTTCCCCCACTTTTGCTTATAAAATGTTTATAAAATGTGCAAAGCATCTTTCCTTCACATCATTAATCAAGTTAAGGAAAAATGTTCCTTTGATAATAACCATAAAATACATGTTAACAGGATTGGTTTCAGGCCTCTTAATGATAGATACCCTCTTGCTCCACATTTCATCTAAAAACAAATTAAAGCAAAATTGACACAAGTGTCAATAAACGGGGATTTTAAGATGTATTAGAGTGAATTAATTTTAGTTTGTGAAGTTATTTTCATAGAAGCAAAGGTTATGTGCCAATAGTTTTATTATGAGATCAATTGAATGCTTTTTCCTTGGTATACTGTATATTCAGATTTACTTTACAGTGTGATAATTTATTTGTTATGAAAATCTGAGACTCTTACATTCAGTGGCGTAGCTCGAGTTCGTGCCACTCGGGACAGGGCTTCAATTTGCCGCCCTCCAACGTATCTGAATATGTTAGCCTATTTAAATAGAATATTAAAATGACGTATAGAGAAAAATTAAGATACATTTTGCATAAATTTATTTATATATAGAGAAACAGCAATATTTTTTTCACATATAATTATTTATAAGCATCAACTAGACAAGAATATAGTAAAGACGCACTGATAAGCCGTGTTCTGATTATTAGTTTAATATAATTACGCTGCGAAAACCAGAACCGGTGTGGTGTACAAGTGATAGGTGGGGATGAGCAAGAACACATTCGGATTGATAACGAAATGAAATTATACATTGTGAATTAGTTGTTTATCTTCCTAGAAATTATTATCGGTGTAATGAATTTGTGAATTTCCCCTTGGGATTAATAAAGTATCTATCTATCTATCTATCTATCTATCTATCTATCTATCTATCTATCTATCTATCTATCTATCTATCTATCTATCTATCTATCTATCTATCTATCTATCTAATGTTTCTGTTTATTTTTGTTATTGCCTCATAAATTTCAACTGCCGTGTCTGATGCTGTCACAGAAGGACCGTCTGAAAATGATTTTTGAAGCATTTTGTGGATGAAAATCAGAGAATTCATTCATGAGTGATATTTTTCTGAACCCTGCTGCTTACGCGTAATAATAAACAATAATGCCACCCCCCAAAAATGTGCCGCCCGGGGCGGACCAACCCCTCCGCCCGCCCCTAGCTACACCACTGCTTACATTGTGCCTACCACCTTCAGAATTCATGGTGATTTAAAGAAAAACCACCCCACAAGAAGCAAATACTGACTGGATTGAAGTGACCATCTGTTTTACTGCTAGATTTGTTAATAAGGGGTACAAACAACAAAACAGGCCTAATACCTCATGAAACATTAATATGGGATCCATAACTAACTTTCAACAATTACAGATGAAGTATTGCAATACTGACTAGTACTGCGCAAAACTAAGTTTTTACACTGGCATGTAAAAGCTCATCTTCCTAGCATATCAGAGATAACAGCACTTGAACTTGACGACAGAACAGTTGACAAAAGAACCCCCGTTTTGTTGCAGCGTATCTAAGTTGGAGTTAAAGGGAGCATGGGTCCTTCCTGTTAACAACTGTGCTGGTGACCGTGGATAGTGAAGATCATCGGGGGTACCAAATTGCAGAGGTCATCTATCCACTCTCTAATCAAGAGAATAGATATTGATATCCTTTGTTATGACGTTCTGGACCCCAAGACCTGACTATCATATTAAATCCTCACTATAGAAGGAACAATGGAGTTATGAATTACATTAAATGATTATGTTGGACTTGCCAGATGGGTAAGTTAAGACACGAACTATAATCGATACTTGGCCCTCCTTTGTTTGTTGTAAAACTTTGTCACCCCAAGAACAATGGTATTTTACCTCAAATTCTGTCTAGATGCCTTTTCCATACCCACCTGAACCTGCTCCATTTGATGCAACTCCAGGTATATTCCACCTTTTAAACCCAATCATAACAATACTAAGTGACATCATGTTGTTCCAGATGGAATCCCACTTTTCAGTATTGGCCTAAGTCATTTGGGAAGACTTGAGGAAACCACATGCTTTCACCTTTCTCCACTATCTGCTGTTAAGGTACAATAATTTTGATGCCTGATGTATAAAACAATTCTTGTACAGAGAAGCAACAGTAGTTGGTATTTCAATAATTGTTTCACTTTGAAGTAATCAGCATCTGTTCTAGCCAGTTTTCAGTTCCCTCATACATGTAATGCGTCTAAAGCACACTCTACTTAAAGAAAATACATTTTGACGGACTACGTCATTTCACAGTATTGTAGCTGCATAATCAACTGTTGTTTTAAAATCACTTTCTACGGATTCTGCATATACATATTTCATATTTCAACAAGCCCCCATCATTCTGCTCTTGTAGAAAATTTGGCCACATTATCATCCCACCATATCTAAGAACCTGGGATCTGTTCCAGAATGAGATTAACTAATCCTGGATCTCAAGATGAATTTCGGATTGGTATAGCACAATTCTGCACTAGCAAACACAGGATAAGACTCAAGTCACACAATCCCAGATTGGTTGATCCAGATTAAAACGCATTCATGGAAACATTTACAAGCCCTTTTAAGTTGAGCACTGAACAGCCAATCAACTAAGGACTACAAGTCTGATAAACAGAGGGCAACAAACTTCATGCCAGCAAAGCTATATGTGCCGGTGCCAGTGCAAAAAGATAATCCTGCATATCCTCCAAAAGAGGAGCAATTCTGCAGTACCTGCTGCTAAGGAAAAGGAGATGATGTGGAGGAATATCACAGATAGAGTGAATGTGTAAACTAGTTAAACAGTGAAATCTGTATAAACTCTGTGTAGTAAATTTTTGAATTCTGCAAAAGTGCTCTTTGAAGATATTACCTTTCTTGAAATGTTATATGTCCACAAGTAAGCATCATATAAAATTTTGCAATATTAATCATGTCCAAAATGTGTAAGACTCATGGTATTTTGCGTTCAGCATATACATATATATATATATTGTAATGATCTGGGAAAGAAATTGCCACTGAGGCAGTGTGTTCTAAAAAATTAAAAAAGAAAGGGGGCTGCACAGAGTGCTTGTTTGTTTGTCCTGACTATGATGTTTTCGGCCTGCTAAGTCAGAAGAAAAGAAGTAAAACCATTGTTTAGTTTTTTGTTTTTTTTTGGACAATTACCACGACTTGCTGGCAAGATTTATTTGCTCACCTGGGAAGGGATACTACACTGGTGTCAGAAGCGGAAAGCGGCATCTCGTTGAGATGGCTGTTGCAAGAAACAGAGGATGTGAAAATGGCTGATGAATTTCCCCCTCCACCCTGGTGGTTACTGCAGTGCAAAGAAGAACCCGCAGACAAACATGAAGAACCAAGAGGCGCGAGGAAAAGGCACGATTTACCAAGGTTGAAACCGGGATGCTATGACGGGATGGGAAGTTTGTAAGCCTTTTGGAACAGGTTCGAAGTTGTTGCAGAGGCGAATAGGTGGGGGGTCAAGGATAGAGCAATGCAGTTGGTGGCGGTGTTGGAAGGGGAGGCCTTGAAAACCCTTGAGGATGTTCCATGGGAAGATTTAACGGAATTAGGACTGCTTTTGAAGGCCATTTAGCGTCGTTTCAGGTGGAGAGAAACCATATTAGAACTGCAAAGGCAACTGCTCGAACGAATTCGGAGGTCTGGAGAATGTCTAGGAACGTTTGCTACAGAAGTGCAGGGACTGGTGGGGCAAGCCAATGCACATTTTCCCTACGGGGTGTGGGACGAATTGTCACATGACGCATTTCTCTATGAACTTGAGCCTAAAGTGCTGCACCACCACGCTCAACTTGCCCGACCAGCAACTTTAGAAGAGGCGCTCAAGCGTTCTGTAAATTTCAAATTGGTATGTGAGGGGGAATCAGCATATATGGAAGGGTCACGAGAGGAAGTGGGAAAGGATGTGCTGCCAGCCACCGCATGACCATGTGTTGCGGCTGGGAAAGGAGCCCTCAGGAAGAATTCCCCCAGTGAGGCTAAACCTTGTGAGAGAATCAACTTCACCCACTACACCCCCTACTTGGTGGCGCTGTGGCCAACCCGGGCACCTTCATCGATTTTGTCCTTTCCGTCTAGCAACTATTCTGGGCTCCAGAGAAATGCCGGAAAATGGCCAGGGTTCAAAGTAAGCGAGACGTTTCGGGACCCTTTAGTAGTCCTGCTGCAACCAACAACAGGTCTTCAGGACCGAATCGACAGGGCTCATGTGTTCGCATGGGAGCATTTGCACTAGGTTGGCCTTACCCAAAAGCAACATTATGACATCAGAGCAAGGGAACATCCGTACTCCTCCGGTGACCGAGTGTGGGTGTATAGTCCCCGATGAAAAAAAGGTTGTTCCCCCAAACTTGACAGTGCCTGGGTGGGTCCTTGCCAAGTGCTTGAGTGCGTGGGCGAAGTGGTGTACTGGGTACAGATGTCACCAAGGGGAAGTCAGGTGTTTCTGCATCAGGATTGGTTGGCGCCTTACTGGGGAAGGTTTGGTGTTGATGAAAGGATCAAGGCACCAGCCAACCTGGATGTAAATCAAGAACAGCCCGATTCAGCACTGGAGACAGTAGGAAGAGAAACACCTTCTACAGACGACGTCACGCATCCTGGACGGCTCAGATGAGTCATCCGATTACCAGCTTGTTATCAACATTTTGAAGTGTGCTTGGGGGCGAGGAGCTGGTAGGGGGAAGTGTAACAGTTTTTTTTTGGACAATTACCACCACTTGCTTGCGAGATTTATTTGCCTTACTGGGAAGGGATACTACAATATATATATATATATATATATATATATATATATATATATATATATATATATATATATCCATCCATCCATCCATTTTCCAACCCGCTGAATCCGGACACAGGGTCACGTCAAGGCAACACAGGGC